>NW_026869623.1:0-136506 GCF_023558535.2 Drosophila nasuta | reverse complement strand
GACCACCAGGTCAGCTGACAGTGTGGTCGCGATCGCAAGTTATCGATAGCGACAAAGCTGGTGTAGCCACTATTCTAGGTTTCCTCTAGAGATGGTCACCCTGCCCTTTGTAGTGCTTTTTCAATTCCGCCTTTTCTTATATGTTCAAAATTTTCTCAAGCACATGTGAAGTATATTTTCAAGTGTTCCAATAAAAGTTCTACAGAAAAAAGTGAAAGTGTTTTTATTTCGACTAACAAGCATCCCCTACAAAACAATACCGAAATGATAAGATTGGCAGACGCAGGTTTCTTGGAAGCCAAGGGCAAGGTGAAGTTTTGCTAAAAAGCAAAAAGTATTCATTAATATTGCTGAATGTATTGTATGTGCCAAAGCTGACGAGTAATTTTATATATCCGTGAGCACAGCAGAGGCAAATAATTTTGAAAGTTAACAGAACTGGAAGCCTGTATACGGTTGATGCTAAACTGTGGCACAACAGATACGGACATATTAATTACACAAGTTTGCTGGATATGTTAAAGAAAGGATTGGTACGTGGATGGAGAAATTGATTCGCCATCAGTTGCCTCATGCATGGTGGGCAAAGTTCCAGAGTTCCTTTTCAAAACGCCAGTGAAAGTCGTGCACAATTGTTGCTGGAACTAGTTCATACAGACGTATGTGGACCATTTGAAGCGAAGTCTCTTGCAGGATCCAGATATTTCTTGACGTTTATTGATGACTGCTCGCGGCGTATCTTCGTGTATTTCCTGAAAGGCAAAGACGAGGTCTTTGACAAGTTCGTGGAATTCCAGAATTTGGTAGAACGGCAAACCGGAAAGAAGATAAAATGTATTCGGAGCGACAACGGTCGGGAATATGTTAACAAAAGTTCAATAACTATTTGAAGAGCAATGGTATTGATCGGCATCTGACAGTGCCATATACCCACAACACAATGGAGTTGCTGAAAGGGCAAATCACACGTTGGTGGAAATGGCAAGATGTCTATTGGTGCAGTCAGGACTAAGTCAGACATTATGGGCAGAATCAGCAAATACGGCTGTGTATTTACGTAATCGTGCGGCTACACGAGCGTTGCCCAATATGACGCCTATGGAAGCGAGGACTAGTAAGGTGCCAAGTATAAGTCACTTAAAAGTTTTGGTTCCGTTGCAGTTGCATTTGACAAGGGGCATCATAAGAGCAAGTTCGCAGCGAAGGGCAAAAGAGTATCGCATGGTCGGATATTCTATGCAGGCGAAGGGCTATAGATTATATGATGCGGAGTCAAACCTGGTGATCGAGAAACGAGATGTCGTATTCGATGAGTTCAGTGGCCTAGAGCAGACAAGTGACAGCGACGTAGTACTTGACATGCAACCGGCAAGTCAATGGCAATCTTCAAACTCAGACGATGAAGATGATAACCAGCTAAAATCGGGTGATGACCACGATAAAAGCGACCCAGAACTTGAAGCTACAAACGACAGTAGCAGCAATGAATCTTTGAAAGTGCAAAAGACACGGAGATAGAGCAAGCTAATCCGACAGTACGAATTGGTCCTGGCAGACCAAAGTCCTAAGAACGGGCAAGCCTGGACGGTCAAAGAAGATCTACAATATACTGGGAGCGATGGTTACAGACGAGGTAACTATTCCGTCATCGTACGACAAGGCGATCAACAGTAAACACGCAGCGCATTGGCGCGCAGCAATGCAGAAGGAGCACAAGGCTTTGATGACAAATGAAACATGGCAGCTTGCTGAATTGCCAAAGAACCAGCGCACAATTGGCTGCAAATGGGTTTTAGTCTAAAGCGAGATGCGTGCGGCCAGATTCATCGTTTTAAGGCAAGATTAGTAGCGAAAGGAAGTTCGCAGCAATATGGTGTCAACTACAGCGAAACGTTTTCACCGGTATGTAGACTAGAGAGTTTGCGTTTGGTCTTAGAGTTGGAAGCGGAGTTGCAATTGTATTTGCATCAAATGGATGTATGCACAGCATATTTGAACAGCGATTTGAGAGACACGGTTCATATGAAGCAACCGCAAGGGTATGAAGAAGACAACCAGACAGGAAAGGTTTTATTGCTCAAGAAGGCGCTATATGGATTGAAGCAATCAGGATGGAGTTTGCGTAAACTTAATTTCGTTCCATGCGACAATGAGCCCTGCTTGTACAAACAAGAGACAGGAGGTAATCTTTCACTAATACTTGTATACGTCGATGATATTCTTATAGCCTGCAAGTCAAAGGAGGATTTGAACAACATCAAGGCAGCCATATCTAACGCATTTGAGTGTGTTGATAAGGACCTGTTGAGCTACTAAAGCTTTTTAGTAACTTTTATTCGCACGGCTATTATTTATAAATAAAACACGCGAATTCAAATTCAATGTTTATTGCTGTGGTACATATGTACATATATGTAACCACTTATGTATGTTTTGGCAGTGACTTGAACACTTTCAAGCTTCGCCACCGACACGATTACAAGCGTTTTACAATTGAAGAGTCAAACCAAGATTAAAGGCAATTAGCCAATCGAACTACAAGCGATCGCTAACAGAGAGCATACAGCGCTGCCGGCAGATGCAGCTCTGCCGGCAGACGCTGCCACAGCATGCGCTGTCTGCTGCTCCCGACATACTCCCGCCGTTGAAAGCCTATCTTCAACATCATCCTTCAGGGGCAGTAGACATAGTTTATTTATGGCTCTCCGGGTGCTGCCACACGACGTCTTTAAGTCGGCAACTCGACACGCCATGACACGGGCTAGCGGCCACCGAAGAGGAGGCAAATTTTCGTCCTTCACCAAGACCAAGTCGTTGACTTGGAGACGACGATCAGGAGTGCGCCACTTCGATCTTTGCTGGAGAAGAGTCAGATACATCTCCCGCCATCTATTCCAGAAGACCTGCTGCAACTGAGTGACACGCTGCCAACCATCCAAGCGATTGTAGTCCAGCATAGTTAAGTCGGGCTCCAGAATCACGGTTGGAGGACCACCAAACAATAGATGAGCGGAGTCAGCACATCCAAATCGTCAGGACTCTCTGAAATGGATAGCAATGGACGACTATTAATTATTGCCGCTACTTGGCAAACCAGCGTGCGAAGCTCATCGTAGTTGAGAATAGAGCGACCAACAGAGCGATACAGATGGTGCTTTGCGCTCTTGACTGCTGCTTCCCATAGTCCACCAAAATGTGGGGAACGAGGAGGAATAAACTTCCACTCGATGTTGTCCATCAGGCATACACGATGAAATGACTCCTTATGAGGATCGCTGAGGAGAAGTTTCTTGACATCATGAAGTTCATTTTGGCCCCGACAAAGTTAGTCGTATTATCGGACCAAATCTGATTAGGCCTCCCACGAAGTGACACGAATCTTTAGCGCTCCCAGAAAGGCGGCAGTTGTCAAATCCTTCACCAACTCCAGATGAATCGCCTTGCTAGCAAAGCAGATGAATACGCTGATGTAGCATTTGATTGGGGCCCGCAGTAGTTCACTCCGCTTATTGCAAAGGCACGAGAATTCGGAAACCGTTCCTTCGGAAGGCTGGCCATAATTGGTTCGAGCACAGTGGGCTTGGCCCGGAAGCATTCGATGCAATTGCGAACAATCTTCGACACAGTTCGCAGTCCGCCAATCGGCCAATATTGTAACCGAATCTTTGCTAATAATGCTCTAGCTCCAACGTGAAGATTCTTTTCATGTTGGTGAGCGATGAGCGCCAACGTAATGGGATGCCGTCGAGCTAATATAATAGGATGGCGAGCATCGTAGGGAAGAGTTGAATTGGCTAGCCGACCGCCAACACGCAAAAGTCCAAATTGGTCGATGAACGGCAACAAAGAAGCGATTGTACTCGATTTCTTGACGAAGCCATTCGAACGAATTTCCTTGACATCACTCTATAAATTTGACAACTGCACCAATCGCAGTAGCAGCCATGTGCCTTTGTTGACATCTACCACGTTGAGGCCTGGATGCTTTATACGATTAACAAATTTAAACACAAACGCATATACGCGCTGCATTGAGGCAAACGTGTTAAGGTACTTGCAACGAAGAGTGATATCATCATACGGAGAAGTGGCTATCATGACCTTACTACGCATTTCCAACGTTGAAGACTCTAAGCAGCGTTGTGAAGGCCATCCATCTCGATTTCCAACAAGAAACTCCGGTCCATGAAACCATATCTTGGACTCTGCTAAATATTCTGGAGTTGTACCCCTGGAGAGTACGTCGGCAGGGTTCAAAGCCGTGGGAACATGTTGCCACTTCATGTTGACGGTAAGATCCTGAATAGACGCTACGCGATTTGCCACAAAAACGTTGAACTTGTATGGATCATCCTTGATCCATGAGAGTACCACCGATGAATCACTCCAGCAAAAGAACTCCCCATCAAGAAAACCCATGTTTCTAACTGCATGAAGCAGTTTGGCCAAAAGATAAGCACCGCATAATTCCAGCTTAGGAACTGATATAGTTTTGAGTGGTGCGACTCTGGACTTAGAGCACAACAGCTGACTCTGAGAAGTGCGTCCACTGACACTACATATACGCAAGCGCCGTACGCCTCTTCGCTGGCATCACAAAATCCATGAACTTCGACACGGCACCCAGCAGCAAGAACAGCTCTCGGGAATGAAAGACTAGACTACCCAGGCTGTGTATCGCTGCAAAGGCAAACTCTCATCCCATGTCAACTTATCCTTGCAGAGCTGCTGTAGAAATATTTTGGACTTTGTCATGACGAGTCCAAGAAGTCCTAGCGGATCATAAAATCGTGCAATTGTGGCTAAGACAGACCGTCTGCACGGCTTGGAACCAGCTTCTAAGAACGACAGCGAGAACAGCAGCCGATCCGATGAGGATCCCACGCTAAGCCAAGAGTTTTGTGATTTCGCTACCATCGCTGAACCTCATGTACGACTCTTTCTCGTCGTTAGCTATCTCCGACAATACTTCGGCATGACTGGAACACCATTTCCTGAGTTTGAAGTTTGCACGAGCTAGAATTGCAGCGGTTTCCTGCAGCTTGACCTTAACCTCAGCAACTGAATCGCCTCCAGATATAAAATCGTCCACGTAGAACTCATTCTTCAAAGCAACAGATCCAACCGGAAACGAGCCTGCTTCATCATGCGCCAGATGATGCATTGCACGAACCGACAAAATGACGCTGCCTTCGTGCCATAAGTAACGGTGTCCAGCTTGAAAATCTGCAGCTCTTTATCAGGCGAATCGCGCCATAAGATGCATTGATAATAGCTATCTGCTGAAGCCATGCGCACACATCAATACATCTTGCATATATCCCCTGTTAGTGCCACCAGATATGTACGGTAGCGAAGAAGTATATGTATCAATTTGTCCTGTATAACAGGACCAGCCATCATAACCTCATTTAACGAATATCCAGTGGATGTCGCTGCCGAACCATCGAACACAACACGAAGCTTTGTTGTTGTGCTATCGGCCTTTAGCACGCAGTGGTGTGGCAGAAAATACTTGCAACGCTGAATGGTCTCAGCAGGAACACGCGACATATGATTCAACTTCAAGTATTCTTCAATAAATGATGAGTATTGCATTCTAAGATCAGGATGCCGCTGCAATTTGCGCTCCAGATTAAGAAATCGACGATGAGCTTGAGTATATGATTCCCTAACGAGTCAACACTAGACTTCATTGGCAATCTTACGGAGTATTCACCGGATGGTAGCCGAGTAACATTTTTGCGAAAATGCTCTTCGCAATCCTGCTGCTCCCTACTAAGCCTTGTGGCCACATACTCGCAGCTCGACTTCCCAAAACGGCGAACAAGCTCATTGAGGCTGGCATCTGCTTGATCGTTACTACTTTCAGAACCCTTTGCGCTGCCATCAATGCTGTGTGCGTCGTACTGTCACCACCACCAGCAACGATCCAACCAAGGCGGGTCTTCTGAAGGATAGGCAATCCATCTCCAAGGCCTATTTGTCCTACACATAACAAGCCGTAGAATAGGCTTGCACCAATCAGCAGGTCCACGCGCTGCGGACGATTGAAGGCAGGATCAGCTAGCTGAATGTTGGTTGAATTGCCCAACCGTCGATGACAATAGCAAAGTTCGGCTGGCTGTTGGTGATTGTCGATGCCACAACAGCTTGAAAGTTGACCGAGTAGTCGGTGATGCGTGAACGTATACAAACATTGACTGTGAATCCTTCAACAGAAACGTCTGTGTCCCCGAGGCCATAGCATCTGATCGCGTCCGTTTCAATTGTAACTGTTGGGCTAAATGGGACGTCATCATGTGGATTTGCGAACCAGAATCCAGCAGAGCATGACAAGGAACGAACGACCCAGCACGACTCTTAAGCCAAACAACAACAGTACCCAAGAGCACAGCATCAGAACGACGACATTGAGCAGCAAGAGAGGTGGACGCTTGAGGCTGCAAAGCGGCAGACGCATCAGCTGACGAGGCTCGTTGCGATGTCTCGAAATGTAGCAAAAAGAATGATGCCGCCCACCATAGTTACGGCAAGCGCCAGAGGTGCAGGATCGAGTTTGGTGTCCTTTCTTCAAACAGGTAAAGCAGAGAGCGAGCTTCTTCACTTCTCTGCCTCAAGAAGGGAGACAAATTTGCGAAGATTGGGCAGGAATATATGCCGTGACCAGGCGCGTCACAAAGCACACAAACATTTGCTCTGCTGGGGCTAGATTGGGCCACAAACGCCTTCCTGCTGCCGTTATGGCTAAAGCACCTTCCCACCTGTAAGCCTGCTGTGTGACTACCCATAGCGTATTGCAGAGTCTCGAGCCTCCGACATCTTCATCCAGAAACGTGAAGAATTCATTAGCTGTCGGCACTTTATCGGCGGCAGGGTTGTCCAATGCCCTGCTATCCTTCCACGCAGCCTGGGTTTCCACATCCAGCTTTTTGCAGCAGCACGTAAATAAGAATGCTGTTCGCGATTTCCTCTGGACGGCCCAGAGTCTTTAATGCCCCCATGTGAACATTTACCTTATCGCTAAACTCACGAAGTTTAGTGGCCACGGATGCTCCTGCCTCCACCTTCTTGGTACCCAACAGATCCTTGATGTGCGACTGGAGCACAAGCCGGTTGTTGTTGAACCGATTATCCAATATCTCCAGAGCCACACGATAATTGGGCCGCGATATCTCCAACGACCGAACTGCATCCAGCGCTGGACCAGTTAAACACGATAGCAGATGCTGAAACTTTTCAACATCATCTAAGTCGTTGTCCTTGTCAATGACAGACTCGAACATTGACCAAAACTCGCGTACTCCGTATAACCTCCACCGAACGTGGAAGTTTGAGCTCGGGTAGACGACGTCTATTAGAGCGAGCACCGAAGCCATTAGCCGAAGGGTCGATGGTCTCATCACGCCGCAATGTGGAAGACCGCATCAACTGGCGCTCACGACTGTCAAAATGCGCCCGAACACGCGATTTCACTTCTTGAAACCGTTCATCGAAATTGTCTCGCGTTTCACTACCGATCTAATTATAGTCGATCTCCTCTAGCGCATTCTAAGCTAAGTCAAACGAAGCTTAAGCACGTTCTAATAGCTCCAACCGTACTGCTAAATCAGAAGAATTAAATGCAGCTAGCTTAACTTCAGAAAGCGACGCATCGAGTCTCACAAGGCTATCATAAAGCGATAAAACATTCCGCTTGAAAAACCGCGCGCGATTTTCGACAGTAGTCGCTTGTTCGTTTATCGAGTTTTCCATTGTTAGCCGTTAACCGCACTTGTGCTAACTGGCAATTGCTCACTTTGTGTATCAAATTTACTGTGCAGCGCAGCAAGAAAAAACGCTTCAAATCGCGATTACGGCCGAATCTACTGAAGTCGAGAAAAGGAAGCCAAAGCCTCCGCCTATTTATATACGAGAAAAAGTTCCAATGTTCTCGTTAACAAAATTATTGAGCTTATTGGCAAGAATAACTTCCACATAATACCCCTTGTAAAGGGCAACATTCACGAAACAAAAGTTCAAATGAAGTCTGAAGACAATTACAGAGTATTATCGAAATATCTTACCGATAATAAAAAGAACTTTTACACGTATCAGCTTAAAAGCAGCAAAGGCTTGCAAGTCGTACTTAAGGGTATAGAATCTGAAGTAACGCCTGCAGAGATAACAAAGGCACTACAAGAGAAGGGATTTAGCGCAAAGACAGTCTTCAATATCCTTAACAGGGACAGAAAGCCGCAGCCACTCTTTAGGGTTGAGCTCGAGCCAGAAAATAAGCCCCTGAAGAAATACGAAGTGCACCCTATATACAATCTTCAGTTCCTGCTGCACCGCCGAATTACAGTTGAGGAACCGCACAAACGCCATGGTCCGGTACAATGTGCAAACTGCCAAGAATATGGACATACAAGGTCATACTGTAAACTGCGCCCGGTGTGTGTAGTATGTGGAGAGCTTCATGACTCCGCACACCGCCCAGCGAGCAAAGATGACTGCAACTCGAAAAAGTGCGGCAACTGCGGTGGCAATCACACTGCTAACTATAGAGGTTGCCCAGTTTATAAGGATCTCAAAAGCCGCATCCATCAAAAGGAATTACCGCCCGCACCCAAAATAAAACGTTGAAAGTCTCCAGATCAAACCCTGAAGTCTTCTTCTCGACTGCAGCCAGATCCTCACTAGACCTATTAACTCTGACAAAGTGTGACATACGCAAGCGCTTTAAAATCAGGACCGGATATCCCTGCCTCAAAAGTTCATTTCTGCAATCAGCATACCAAGAACCGAACATGGCTCAGCAACATCAATCGCCGGAGCAGCCAAAAAGCAACTTCGAAGCTATGATATGCAGCTTACAACAAAGCCTTACAGAATTTATGTCATTCATGCGCACAACTATGCAAGATTTAATGCGAAACCAAAATCTATTGATTCAAATGCTGGTTTCACAACAATCCAAATAATGACTCCCCTACGGATCTCTACGTGGAACGCTAACGGCGTTTCACAGCATAAACTTGAGTTAGCTCAATTCCTACTCGACAATCAAATCGACGTAATGCTGCTTTCAGAAACACACCTTACAAACAAATACAATTTTCATCTACGAGGATATACTTTCTACGGAACAAATCATCCAGACGGTAAAGCACATGGTGGGACTGGAATTCTAATCAGAAGCCGTATTAAGCACTACTATCATAACAAATTTGCTAAAAACAACCTACAGGCCACATCTGTAAATATAAAACTAAATACCGGCAACGAACTTACACTAGCCGCCGTATACTGCCCCCCTCGCTTCACTATAGCTGAAGATGAGTTTATGCAGTTTTTCAACTCACTAGGAGACCACTTCATAGCAGCAGGAGACTACAATGCCAAGCACACACACTGGGGATGTCGTCTCGTGACTCCAAAAGGAAAGCAGCTCTACAATGCCATTATCAACGCCAAGAACAAGCTTGACTATGTTTCTCCTGGCACACCAACATACTGGTCGGCAGACCCAAAGAAACTGCCCGATTTAATAGACTTTGCGATTACCAAAAACATTCAAAAATCTGATAAGCGCCGAATGCCTTTCGGATCTTTCATCTGACCACTCGCCTATACTGTTTATTCTACTCCGGCATCCAGGAACATTGGAACAATCACTAAAATTGACCTCACAGAAAACTAATTGGATTAAGTACAGAAAGTATATAAGCTCACACATTGAGCTAAGTCCCAATCTCAATAATGAAGCCGACGTAGACAGCTTTGTTAATTCACTGGAGTCTGTACTTGTCTCTGCAGCCCAAGCTTCAACACCTCAAACCATAAATACACAAAGCAATCGAAAGAAGACAAATCTACAAATCGAGCAGCTCGTCCTCGAAAAGCGACGCTTACGTCGAGTGGCAATTCCACAGATCGCCATCTGCTAAGCAACGTCTAAGACATGCCTCACGTGAACTTACTAAAGCTCTACAGCAAGAAGAAGCATATGTCCAACGCCACTACATAGAGCAATTGTGTACTTCTAGTACGAAAACTCACTATGGAGAGCTCACTACTCTGAGCTCACCGAAAGAAACCGTGATGCCTATTAGAAATCCCACAGGAGGCTGGGCGCGTAGCGATGCAGACAGAGCCAGCACGTTTGCCAACCACCTTAAAAATGTATTCTAACCAAATCCTGCCACGAGTGCGTTTACTCTGCCGACTTTACCAAACGATCCTCAGATTCAACGTGAGCCAATCGAATTTCGCCCAAATGAAATCGTTAGCATCATCAAAAATCAACTGAATCCGAAAAATCCCCGGGCTGCGACCTCATAACTCCCAAAATGATCATCGAGCTCCCATATTGCGCCGTTTGCACTATCACCCAGCTTTTCAATGCCATCGCAAAACTTGGCTACTATCCAGTGAGATGGAAAAGTCAATTATAATAATGATAGCAAAGCCGGGAAAAGACCACACAATCCCCACGTCGTATAGACCTATAAGCCTACTTTCATGCTTATCTAAACTCTTTGAAAAATGCGTTTTGATTCGGATAAACACATACCTAAGACTCCAGGAAGGAATCCCGTCACATCAATTTGGGTTTCGTGAAAAGCACGGAACAATTGAGCAGGTCAACCGGATAACATCAGAAATTCGGAACGCGTTCGAAAACGAGAGTACTGTACTGCCATATTTTTAGATGTCTCTCAAGCATTTGATAGAGTCTGGCTAGAACGTCTAATGTACAAGATCAAGACAATGCTCCCCAGCAACACCCATAAGCTTTTAGAGTCTTACCTTTACGACAGAAAATTTGTTGTGAGATGCAACTCTGCTATATCTGATGATTTCACTATACGTCCTCTACACAGCAGACATCCCGACAAGCACACGAATAACAACATCTACGTTTGCTGATGATACAGCTATTCTTAGCCGCACAAAATGCCCGAGGCAAGCAACTGCGCAGCTAGCTCTTCATATAATCGATGTTGAAAAATGGCTATCAGATTGGCGAATTAGAGTGAACGATCAAAAATGCAAGCACGTTACATTCACCCTGAACAGACAAAACTGTCCGCCGCTAATGTTAAACAACACTCTACTCCCGCAAGCAAACGAAGTGACTTATCTAGGAGTACACCTCGACAGAAGACTCACATGGCGCCGGCACATTGAAGCCAAAAGAACACACCTAAAGCTAAAAGCCAGCAGCCTTCATTGGCTTATCAACGCTCGGTCTCCCCTCAGCCTTGAATATAAAGTCCTGCTGTATAACTCGGTACTAAAACCTATATATATGTACGGCTCCCAATTATGGGGAATGCCAGCAATAGTAATATTGACATAGTCCAGCGAGCTCAGTCGAAGATCTTGAGAACCATCACCGGGGCACCGTGGTACGTTCGCAACGAAAACATACAACGCGACTTAAACATCCTACCAGTCAAAGAAGTGATCGCAGAACAGAAGGAAAAGTACTTTACCAAGCTACTCTTGCACCCTAACCACCTGGCGAGAGGTCTAACAAGGTTGAGCAACCAATCACGTCTTCGTCGTAATGACTTACCTACCCAGCGACCGATTTGAGGGACGCGCAACCAGAATGCAGTTTTAACACACTGTTAGCTAAATTTTAATGTTAAGATTCGTAAACTTATTGTTGTCTCAAAATCTAGAGAAGATTCAATAAATAAAAGCAAAGTCCTCAATAAAAAAAAAAAAAAAAATCCCGATTACAAACGCGCGCGGTTTGCTTAAGCACAGCAGCAGTTCAAAGCCAAAGAAAACGCGGCAAACTCGCGATCACAGACGCGCGAGTTATATATGTTTGACATATATATACATGAGTTGTATTTCAATAAATAAGAATGTACACAGTGTCGTAGAGTTGAACTGGTTTATTCAGAGAATTGATACAAACTGAAGTTAAGCTGTGCAAGAAGTGCTATTTTATACTTGGATGTTGGCGGCAGCCAAACCGTCTGAGTTGTTTATAATTACGTTAGCATATTCTGACTTTAGAGTGCAAGCTTGGTTGTTTATGTTTACGTTAAAGAAGCTAGCAGTCCCAGTTTGGGTTATTAGTTTATAGTGGAAGCTTGAATGTTTATGTTTACATAATTGACGATCGCAATCCCGATCTAATGGAATGCTTTGTATGTGTTAGTGTTGGGTAAGTGGTAAGTGGTGACAAATGAGATGGGGAAGTGGTAAGTGGTGACAAATGTATAACTCCTCCATCGCCAGAATTTGAATTCTCCTGAATTCTTTTAAAATTAACATGAATATTATTAGGTCTTAATTTTATACACAAGTAAAATATTAATATTAATATAATAATTGCAAATGTAATTGAAATGCCATAACTTATTTTTTATGAAATTTTAACTCTGTGATTTCTTGTAAGTTTTCAAAGTTCTGTATTGAGAAGTGTTCAAAGTTTATTGTGTTTTTATAAGATTGGTTCAATAAGTTTGTTGGGTAAAAAAATCTATCATAAAATTCTATTTGTTCATTTGCAAAGTTTTCAGATAATATTTGAATTTTACAGTTAACAAATTGTATTAAGTAGTTTCCATTTAATGTAATATTTCTTTTGATCGCAATTTTGTTTTAATTTTTCGTTTTACTGTTTCTTACAATTATTGTTTCATCATCTATTTGTTCTATACTGGATTTATTGTTGAATTTGAATTTACAATTGTTGTTTATTGTGCAGCTTTTACTTAATGTTAGTTCCTTAAAATTACATTTTCTTTATAATCGTATATTTTATTACAAATTTGAGTAATTAGTAAATTTTCTTGATCAATTTGAATATTGTTGCTGTTAGGTATTGCAGTTATGAGTTTGATGTCTGTTTTTACAAAGTTTTGGGTAGCTTGATTGCCATGACAATTGCGTTGTTTTTGTATTTTAATATGCCCATTCTGATTAATTTAATTTTATAAAAATCTATTTTAAATTTATTTATTTCGTCTTTTGATAATATTTCTGGTAAAAATATATTGTTTTTGCTGATGCAATGGTTTCTTGAATATAATTTAATTTTTCTTCAATATTTTTTAAAGTTCTCATTTGATCATTGAATTTTTTTATTGTTTCTTTTGTTTGGTTATTCATTTTGGCTGAAAGAAGTTCTATCATATTTCTGTCTTGATGGATTATGCCTGCTAGTGTGTTAATAGTATTATTAAAATGGTTGTTAATGTGAATTTGTTGGTTTAAGTTAGTGATTGCATTGTGATTATTTTGATCTATTATATTTAAGTGTTCTATAATTTCTTCCTGTCCTCATTGTTCATAATGCCAAATAGCCATTTATGTACGGTGCCTATTCCATTAAAAATACGTCTTTCTGTTCGTGTTGATGGGTGATAGAACTTACTTTTGCCCTTAGTAATTCTATTTCATCAATTAATGTTTCCTTATTTGCTATTTCGATATTCTTTATATTGTCGTATATTTTATTGATTATTATTGTGATTTGATTAATGTCAATAATGTGCAAAATTATAATAGTTTCATTTACAATTTCTGTAGAATACATATGTATAGGGACATATCCTGCCTCCTCTTGAATTGGGACCACATGCAGTCTAGCATGTGTCATTGATAAAATCATTAAAGTGATTAATAAAATATTCTGAAAGTGCGAGTAAAAGAAAAAAAATGTATATATATATATGTATTTATTACTAAAACTGTTAATGTATATGTGCATGTATTTTAATTTTCTTCCATTTTTAATGGTCTTTTTGATATTACATGGATGAATATCTTCTAGTTTGGCGTATCTAAAATACGGCTCATCTTTATGTCTTAATCTTTTGTAATTTTTAATTGGTCCTTCCTCTCTTTTTTCTTCATACTGTTCTCTTTCTTTATTTAGTTTTGTTATGATTTTTTCTTTGTTAGCGCTTATTATTTCTTTTAAGGTCTTGTGAGTTCTTTTGTATTTTTTAGCTTCGTTTGGGGAGCATTTTATAGTTGTGTGATACCTATTATTGTAAGTGTTAACAGTAATTTGAATTTTTTGATTCTATCGAGATGTCTTCATCTATGCTATTGACAATTTCTATTAACGTGGAGTGAAGTCTTTCAATGTCTGCGTTACCTGTGTGCGAGTTTGGTTTTGTTAAATGTAACTCGACTTTTTCTTTATTTAAGAAACTTTGAATCTGTTCTGATCTAAATTCATTATCCATAATAATTTTGTTGGGTTTGCCAAATTTTGTGAATTGCTCTATTATAATTTGCAATTTTGCCCTCAATTCCTATCTTTTATATTGTATGCAGCTACAAATTTTGTAAGTTTATCTATGATTGTAACAAATGATCGGTGTTTGATATGGAAAATGTCTATATGAATTATTTCATTTTTCTCTTGAGGAGTTTCTGTGATATTGAATTTTGCTTTGATCGGTTTCCTGTCATACTTAATTTCTCTACATTTTGTGCAGTTGGATATAACTAAGTTAATGTGCTCTCTAAGTTTTGGATAATAAATTTTGTCTTTCAAACTATAAAATGTCTCGTTCATGCCACTATGTAGGGATTCTTTTGTGTGATATAAAGCTATTTGTTTGTGGAGTTCCTGTTCGTCATTTATGTCTACTGCTCGTTTTGTACATTTTAAGAATTTTATATTTTTCGTGTCTTTAAAAACTGTCTATTATAATACATTGTACTTTATAGTAAATGGACTCTGGTACTTCTGAATATATGCCAATAGTTCCCTATTAATATTGTTTAA
This sequence comes from Drosophila nasuta, assembly GCF_023558535.2. NCBI lineage: Eukaryota > Metazoa > Arthropoda > Insecta > Diptera > Drosophilidae > Drosophila > Drosophila nasuta. Next base: position 121,754 of record NW_026869623.1, on the reverse strand, counting down.
GAGTTTCTGTTCTATTTCTAAATTGTCGTCTGCTGGATTAATTTCAATAATTTTTCTGCCTTTATTTTTAATTATACTGTCTGTTGCTAAATATGTGATAATGATTTGAGTTTTGAATTTATTAACTATATCATCTGTTATATAAAAATCTATTGGTTCGTTCTCGTTTGCTGAGTGAATTGTGTCTGTCAATGCTAAATTTGATTCATTAATATTTTCTTTGTCTATAAGCGGGGCTGTTTCCTGCCTACTGAGGAAATCCGCCACTTTGTTATTTTTTTCTTTTAAATATTTGATATCACAATCAAATTCTTGTAGTTTCAATATCCATCTTTGATGTTTGTCCTTGAGGTCTTTCCTTTGTATTTTTTATTTAGATACATAATTGGTTGGTGATCAGTTATAATTGTAAATTGTGTGCCATATAGGTAATGCCTAAAGTAGTCTACGGCATACACAATTGCCAGAAATTCTTTATCTGTCGCGCTTTTTCGTGTTTGTTTAGGGTCCTAGATACGAATGCTATTGGCTGAGTTTGCTGTGATAACACTGCTCCTATTGCAAAATCACTCGCATCTGTCGTTAATGTAAAGGTTTATCGAATTCTGGGAATTTCAAAATTGGATGTGAGCTTATAAGTTCTTTTAAATTTTCAAAAGAATCTATAAATTCTGGGTCATTTTTATTAATATTATTTCCTTTTTGTAAATATTTGATCATAGGGTATGCAATTTTTGAGTAATCTTTTATGAACTTTCTATAAAACCAGTCATGCCTAAAAAACCTTTTAGTTGTTTTTCTGTTTTTGGGATTGGAATAGCTAAAATATCTTGTATCTTTTTTGGATTTGGTCGAATTCCGTCTTTACTGAGTACATGTCCTAAAAATTCTGTATCTTGTTTCATAAATGAGAATTTATTTACTTGTATTTTTAATCTGTGTTCTTGGAGTTTTTAAAATTTTTTCTAAAGCATGTTTGTGTTCTTCGAGCGTTGTTGAGAATATTAAAATGTCGTCTAAGTAGACTACACATATTTTGTTTATGTAATCTCTTAAAACATCATTCATTAATCTTTGAAAAGTTGCTGGTGCGTTTTTTAGTCCGAATGGCATTCTAACGTATTCATAAAGTCCTAATGGTGAAACAAACGCTGTCTTCTCTATGTCTTCTTCAGCCATCAAGATTTGATGATAACCTTTTGCTAAGTCAATGTACTGAAATATTGAGCCCTACCAAGTTTGTCTAATATTGAGTCCATGAGAGGTAACGGATATTTGTCTGGTATTGTTACATGATTTAATCGACGATAGTCTACACATAATCTATATTTTTGTACTCCTGAATTATCTATTTTCTTTGGCACCATGCATATAGGTGAGCTGTATTTACTTCTGCTTTTCTTATTATGCCGTTTCTTTCCATTTCTAAAATTTGTTTTCGAATTTCTTCTTCATATTTTGGAGAACACCTGTAAATTTTCAGATTGATCGGTTGGTCCGTTATTGTTCTTATATTGTGTACCACTGTATTTGTATTTGTCAATTGGTCGCCTTCTTTATAGTATAACTTGTTAAATCTTTTGTTTAGATTGGTAATAATTTCCTTTTCTTCTAAATTTAAATCTGTTAAATTAAAGCTTTCAATTTCACTTACTTCCAAAACACAAGCCTCTTCAGGATGCTTGGAATGGAATGGAATTTCAGCATCATTTATCAGTTTAATTGTTTTCTTCTTGAAATCAATAAATTGAACGTTTCTTTGGATGAAGTCCATACCCAATAGAAAATCGTATGATTTATCCAGGGGTAAAGCCACCCATCTTGAACGAACTTGTGGAGAATATTGAAATTCTCTTGGTGCTTCTGTCATAACTAAGTAATTATTAGTTTCAAACTTTGCATTAATTGTATGAATTGTTTTGAATATTTTTCAATTATTTTGTAAAAATTTTCCTGCACTCTATTTGTGTTTAATATACTAATTGTGGATCCAGTATCTAACAAAAGTAAATTTACAATCTTCAATTGTTCCTTCTATTAAAATTTTTCTTTCATCCGAGGCTACTGGGTAAAAAAATCTTTAGGGATTTCACTTGTTGTACTTTTATTATCCTCATCAATTATATTATCAACACTCATTGCCTCTGGGGATTCTGTCTAACATTTTGACTTTCATTTTTATTGTAATTATTATTTGGATATTGATGTGGATTATTGTTAGTATTCTGATTTTGTTGATTATTGTTATAGTTATGATTGTATTGTGGATTAGTATTGTTATTCCTATTTTGTTGTTGATTATTATATTGTCTCCTAGTATTTTGACTTTTTGGAAAATTGCCATTATTATTGTTGTTTTTATTATTATTATTGTTGTTATTATTATTATTATTGTTGTTATTATTATTATTTCTTTGATCAATATTGTTACCTGAGTCATTCTCGGTATTTTTACGAATTAACAATCTTTGATTTAAATTTCCAAAATTTAGACCGATATATTTAGCAATTTCATTTCTAACCATTTGCACTGTTGTTAATGGCATTAGCGAGACTGCCATGGAGCCTACAGCTAATTCTTTTATTCGTTGAATCAATAGTGAACTTAATATAATTACTAAGCTTTCATTATTTTCAAATACAGCAAAGTCTGTTATTTCTTCCACTATGTACCTTACCTTAATATCTAAATCTTTAATAGATGTCACTCTGAGATTGTTGATCTTCCTAGTCAAACCCATTTGGTCCATTCTTGGCCGGTAATGATGTCGCAATTTCTCCTTACATTCCTCCCACGTTGTCGGTGTATTGATGGTGAGAACTGTTCTTGCCTGTCCTTGAATCTTCGTGTTGAATATAACGCTGAAAACCTGATCCGCATCATCTGCATATTCCTGCATAATCTGGTCCACTGAAGCAATGAATCCATGGAGAGTACCATCTTGTCCAGTAAATGTTGGAAGATATCGAGTTTCCTTTTCAATCTGGTTTCTAGCTCTTGTTCTTGAGTTCACATTTGGTAGTTGCATTTGTTGAACAACAATTTGAGTGAGAGCCTGAATGCAATTCTGCATTTCGTTTATATTTTCGTTTTCCATTTTAAAGTTTATATATTTTTTTTATCTTTGATTGTTAAATTGCCACTGGATTGTTTAGTTTTTTAGTTTAGTTGCACAATTATGACTTTGTCCTTTTTATGCCACTATTGTTTTACACTTTTTCACTTTCGGCGATAATTGTTATGCCTTTTCAGCTAAGTTCAAATATCACTTCTTAGTGTGTGTTTTGTTTTTGTTTTAACTTTTTCACTTTCGATAACACTTGTTATGCCTTTTCAGCTAGTTCAAATGTTACTTCTTAGTGTGTTATTAATTTATCCGTCCGTTCAGACCGGCTGCGCCAGTTATATATGTTTGACATATATATACATGAGTTGTATTTCAATAAATAAGAATGTACACAGTGTCGTAGAGTTGAACTGGTTTATTCAGAGAATTGATACAAACTGAAGTTAAGCTGTGCAAGAAGTGCTATTTTATACTTGGATGTTGGCGGCAGCCAAACCGTCTGAGTTGTTTATAATTACGTTAGCATATTCTGACTTTAGAGTGCAAGCTTGGTTGTTTATGTTTACGTTAAAGAAGCTAGCAGTCCCAGTTTGGGTTATTAGTTTATAGTGGAAGCTTGAATGTTTATGTTTACATAATTGACGATCGCAATCCCGATCTAATGGAATGCTTTGTATGTGTTAGTGTTGGGTAAGTGGTAAGTGGTGACAAATGAGATGGGGAAGTGGTAAGTGGTGACAAATGTATAACTCGCGCTAGTTGCTTAAGCACAGCAGCAACTTAAAGTGAAGCGCACCACGGAAAACGCGTCAAAACCGCGATCACAAACGCTCGCGAGTTGCTTACGCACAGCAGCTGTTCAAAGTTAATCAGTTGATTAGCTGATTTAGATCACACAAACCGAGAGCATAAGAGAGAGCAACAAGAAGGGCAATGCACGCAGCTGCGACAGCGGAGTAGCGGAGAGCATAGACAAGCGACGGAGTGCGGAGAGGGTGCGCAAGACGCGGAGCAACGGCGAACATGCGCAAACAACGGAGAATGCAAGGATAGAAATGCACCGCTTGTTAAATATATATGCATATGTACATATATAAATCAATTCCAACTCTAGCACTTTGCACTCTGCAGCACTTGCACTTTCAATGTTTCAACAATTGTTATTGTTATTTTTATTTATGTTTAGTTATTTTCAACAATTATTTATGCAAATCAATTGCATTCACAACACTTAGCGAGAGTATAGATCTCGCTGGGGCCTCCAAATGTTGAGCTACTAAGCTTTTTAGTAACTTTTATTCGCACGGCTATTGCTTATAAATAAAACACGCGAATTCAAATTCAATGTTTATTGCTGTGGTACATATGTACATATATGTAACCACTTATGTATGTTTTGGCTGTGACTTGAACACTTTCAAGCTTCGCCACCGACACGATTACAAGCGTTTTTACAATTGAAGAGTCAAACCAAGATTAAAGGCAATTAGCCGATCGAACTACAAGCGATCGCTAACAGAGAGCATACAGCGCTGCCGGCAGATGCAGCGCTGCCGGCAGACGCTGTCACAGCATTGCATTAACATGCGCTGTCTGCTGCTCCCCGACAGGGCCCATTGGAGCTTTTCTAGGTATGGAAATCAAACGTCATGGCCAGCTCCGCAAGATAACTTTGGATCATTCACAGTACATCAAAGATCAACTACGAAGACATGGTATGGAGAACTGCAGAGCGGCTGCGACGCCGTTAGAAGCAAGATATCAAGTGTCATGTGGTAAGGACCAATGTCAGCAAGTTTATTTGAGGTCATATCAGTCAACAATTGGAGAGTTAATGTGGTTAGCTCTTACGACCAGACCTGATATTTTGCATTCAGCTCCAAAATTGGCTCAGCGGAATAATGATCCGCATGTGGAGCATCTAGCAGGAGTGAAGCATGTGTTGCGATATTTAGCTTCAACGTCGGAGTTTAAGCTACACTACAGCAAGTGTGGAAATGCGTTTGAAGGCTATGTCGATTCGGATTGGGGCGGCGACCAGAGTGACCGGAAGTCGTATACGGGTTATGTATATTTTCTTGAAGGTGGTCCGATATCTTGGAAATCGGAGAAGCAACGGAGCGTAGCGCTTAGCAGCACAGAAGCTGAGTACATGGCGTTATCAACAGCATGCAAAGAGGCGATTGTTATACGCAGACTTATAGTCGAAATTGGTTGCGGCGTAGAGGACACCCCAACAATAGTCCACACTGATAACTTAAGTGTGCAACAATTGGCAAAGAATCCAGTGCATTACTCAAGGGCAAAACATATTGATATAAGATATCATTTTGCACGGGAAGTAGTAAGTGAGGACAAATTGTTTTGAAGTATGTTTCAACGAATGATATGGTCGCAGACATATTAACGAAAAATTTGTCAAAGCAGAAACATATGCATTTCATAAATTTGTTAAAATTGAAGTAGTATTTGTAAATATGCTTACATTGAGGAAGAGTGTTAAAAATATCAATGACTTTCCCGCCGAACCAACTCGGTTCAACAACGGATTTATTGTTCTGGCTAGTTCTAAGGCGTGTTCTTAACTTTTAGTTAAGTTGTTTATTTTGTGTTCACTTTCACAAAACTGATTTCACGGTCGCGAAAGTTCTTTAACGGATGATAAATTAGAGAAGTGGTAAGTCGAGCTATAGCATCAATAATTATATCATCCTACCGGCTGCGCCACTTACGAATTTAATTTTTTTTTGTTTGCGAGTCGATTAAATGACCGGGAAATAAGCCTAAGGTCAACACTGAAAATTGAGTTAAATAATTGAACACAAATAAAGTTGAGTTAAGTTCTTTATTGTTTTAAATCAATATTCTTGTACAAGGCGTGTTTATTACTAGACGTTTTTATAGTTCAATAATCAGCTAAAGACTAATTGTACAATTTTCGTTAATAAGAGTTAATGGCTCTTGCTGTCTTGCTGTCATGTATGCGGCACGTGTACAATTTGTGCTTATGCTATGTGTAACGAATCACCAAGGATGTATTCGTCTGGTGCTGGTGTCAGGTTTATTAGTGTGGCGTACGCGCTGGCTTCTCCGGGCTTTGCTCAGATAGCATGGGGTTCAAGGGAAGGGCCAACTAATAGGACGCACCACTTATAATAATAATACATTTAAAATTCGCGTACATATGGTAAATCAGAGAAGAAGGAGGGTAATGGGAAGGTTACATTAAACAATAGTGAAAGAGAAGAGAGAGGGAAGGAGAGGAGGGAAAGTTAACAAAGAAGTCGGAGCCACTCTCTAATGCAACACAGCTGTTATTGTGTGCAGACGCCCGCCCTACCATGATCCTGCATTCATTGCCAAAAACTAAAAGTTGGCAGGATCCCTAAGAAACAGTGGTTCGGCTAACCTACTCCTACATATGACAACAATAATTTAAATATTAACAGCATTATTAAATGACAAGAAAAATAAATAAATAAATAATTTAACAGAAAAACATAGTAAGTGTGTATGAGGCAGAAATTGAACAGAAAAAACGAAAAAAAAAAAAATAAATAAAGACTAAAAATAATTAACCTATAAATATAAAATATGATCTAGCATAAATATAATATAAATAATTATTTTTGGTTTTGAAAAGAATTTTGCAATTAAAATGGCTTTATTGAGAATGATGGAAAGCACAATGTATATAGGCAAACATGATCTATCTTTTAACGAGAAAAGCTCTGCGCAAGCAATTGTAGGAGGAACAGCTGATGACTGTCACTCAATGCAGGCCTGTATATGGCCAGCCTTACAAGGTCTTTGACCGCTGGGACTGCAGTAGCAGATGTAGCAGCGCTATGGCGAGATGCACCAAAAGCTCTAACTCATGTGTATATTGTTGAAAAATCCAGTCAATCCAGTCCAATCCTCTCATATAATATTTCGATGAGTACGGCGACTTCTGTTTTATTATATCCTTCAGTTGTATCACTTAATATTTCTTTATACTTTTATTAAGTTTTTCAAATAAAAAACACATTTATTTATTTTGAGCAACTGCGGACACGTCTTTATTGTACGATGGTCAACGACGAAAAGAGAAAGAGATTAAGGAAAGTGAGACCATGTAAGGCCAAACATCAATCGATATTCGATATCTAATATATACTGATTGAATATATTAGTGATGAGATGTTTCGATAATATATGTATATATATACTGTTTTTGCATCCAGTTTGATGCTACATTTCCACACACCTCCTCAAAAATAGTATACATATACATATATATATTCTTTATAGTTTACTTAATAGTAATAATAGAAAAGTGTCTGCATATGCTATAGTGGGAGTAGTACAATTCCAGTCCAAGATTTGTTGCAAGGATTGGGGAAAACCCACAAAACCCAATCAGACTGAATTAAATAAAAAAATTATAATTTACGTTAAACAATTTCAATTCAAAATAAAAATATATAAAAAAATAATAATAAAAAAACTTAAATGTTGAGACAGCCTCTCGAATTTCCATGAGATCCATTTCATTTCATATCTTCAGTTTTTAAATTCATTTGTTTTCGCAGATCACAAAAACGTTGCGCTGGTAATGGTTTGGTTAGCATATCTGCGATTTGTTTACCTGTGGGAATATAAATAATTTCAATTAGGTTCTTATCAACTGTTCTCTTGTAAAATGATATTTTATATCTATGTGCTTTGAGCGTTTATGACATGAGGGGTTATTGGCAATGCTTATACATCCTTGGTTATCTTCATATAATCTAATAGGATTAATTACTTCTATCTTTAAACTTACTAATAATGAATTTAGCCTTTTAGCTTCTCTAACTGCCTCAAATAAGGCCATATATTCTGCTTCTGTTGATGATGCAGCTACAGAATTTTGCTTCCTTGTATTCCAACATATTACATTAGAATCAAACATTTTAAATATGTACCCTGTAGTACTTATTCTATCTGATTCACTACCGCCCCAATCAGAACCCACATAGCCGACCAAAAACTCATTAAAATTTGTTTTTTCTGAAAAGATAACTTCAAGTCAACTGTACCTTTTAGATACCTTAAAACTTTCTTCAGGCACTGCCAAAGTTCTGTGTTATTCTTTTCACAATAACGACTTAAAAAATTAACGGCTGTACTTAGATCTGGTCTTGTACATAACATAATGTACATTAAGCATCCAATTACATTTCGACATGGGGCATCGCACTTATCATCTGAGCTAAGAGCAATATAATTGAGTTTAGTTGGTAGAGGACAGTTAACAGCATTGCAATTTTCCATATTATATTTTTAAAGTATTTATTTTATGTAAGCAGATTGACTAAGACTAATTTGACCATCACTTCTATCAACTTTAATACCTAAGAAAAATTTAATTTCATTTAAATCAGTCATTCTGAATTTGTTCATTAGGTATAATTTAAAATCCATCATTACTTGTTTATTTTAGTAGTTATCACTAAGTCATCTACATATAAAAGAATATATATATTAGAGAATATATCTCCTTTATCAAGAAGATATATACAACGATCTACTGGTGAATTAACAAAGCCTATTTCTGTTAATGCTTTCTCGAATTATTCAAAACAACACCGAGCAGCTTGCTTGAGACCATAAATTGCTTTATGTAGTCTACAAACCTCATTTTCTCTACCCTTAAGACCTTCAGGTATTTGCATATATATTTCTTCTTTTAATATTCCATTCAAAAATGCTGTCTTTACATCCATATGATGTACTAAAAGGTCATATTGATTTGCTATTGATATAATCAATCTAAAAACTAGATATTCTCGCTACAGGTGCAAATGTTTCATTATAATCAACTAAGTATTCTTGCTCAAAACCGCGAGCAACAAGTCTGGCTTTTATATTTTATTGGTTCACCGAATTCATTTTGTTTGATTGTAAAAACCCATCTACAATCCACTATATTTTTATTTTTAGGCTTTTGTACAATTGACCAAGTTTTATTTAACATATGTGAGTCCAGTTCTTCTTTAATAGCTTTCTCCCAATGTAGTCTATCTTTATTATATTTAACCTCGACAAATTTATTTGGTACAGAATAGATTAAAGACTGAGTATTCATCACACAATTATTTATTAAATCTCGATAAGATACTTTTGGTTTATTCATTATTCGATCACTTTTTCTAATATTTATCTGCGATTCCAAGTCTCCTTTTTCATAAGACTTTTCACCAGAAATTTCTAGATCGGCATTCTCAAAATCTACCATGTCGCTAGGCTGTTCATCTGCTTGGTCAGAATTCTCATTATTATTGAGGACATTTTCATTATCAGTATTCGACAGAATACTTTCACCATCTTCATTATTAAGATGCATGTCCTCCTCCACCACAGCTCTAGACTTTACCATTTTTGTTTCATCAACAACAACATCTCTTGCTGCTACAAATATTTCTTTTTCAACACACCACACTCTATATCCATTTGGTTCATACCCCACAAGTATACCTTTCCAAGATTTTTCATCAAACTTCCTTTTAGGTAGCTTATTATGAACATATACTGTGGAACCAAAAACTTTTAAATATTTTAAGCTTGGCTTTTGTTATGCCACATTTCATATGGTGTCTTCAAGAAATTTTAAGTGCATTACTTGGAATTCTGTTTATTAAATACGTTGCTGTTAACACAGCTTCACCCCAGAAACTTTTCTGTAGGTCGGCTCCTATAACTAAAGCACGAGCTTTTTCAGTTATAGACCTTATCATCCTTTCGGATACACCATTCTGCTGAGGTGAGTGTGGAACTGTTAAATGGTAGCTGATGCCTTTTCAACACAAAATTCTCGCATTTCATTCGATAAATATTCCCTCCCATTATCTGCCAGGCATGCTCCAGTTTTCACTTTCGGTTTTCGTTTTCGTTTTGAAAACGAAAACGAAAAATTGGTGCTCCCGTTTTCACTTTCACAAGATTTTTTCGAATTGCAAAACGAGAAAATTTGACTTGCCGAAATGAAAAGTAAATGCCTTTTCTATATTAAATCGGATGTTATTTGCAAAAGGAAAAAAGTAGTTGACTTATTGGTTTATTGTCGTTCTTTTAAGACCGCCAGCAGATCAATTAGGCTTGTATTTATTTTTAAAACGACTAATATCTGACCCCACCTCAAATTTGATATCAAATTTTGCCGTCGGCAACAACAATTTACGTTTTGGTGAGCGACCGATAAGTCCGACACCATGAGTTATCGCGTAAGCTGCCATACTTTTGATAGAATGAAAAAGCAAGTTAAAAATACTTGTATAATCAAACGGATGGCGATAAATTTGTTGAAGTTGGGTAAAATATGTTTTTAAAAATTAATTTATTTAATTTAATTACTTATGTGTTAACATTTTATAAAAAAATGTTGGAATAACCGGAATGAAATCTATTAAAAGGTGGCATCCCCATTTTTGTGGGAAACAGCTGATTGCCGCTCAACTGATTTTTTAAAGAAAGTTTCAAATCTTTCTTTGCAAAAAGACAAAAAGCAAATATATTTCATTCAGGGGAAGCATAAATCCACTATGTTCGATAAAAATATCCTTATGTGAGTTCTATCCACTCAGGAAATTAAACATACAAAAGACATTTTTTCGCGTTGTTTACTTTTAACCAAAACACAAGTCAGCTGTTTTAGCAGTAAAAATGAAACGTTCCGATAGCAAAACGATGACCAAAAACGTGTGAAAACCGGAGCACCCAAAAACGAAAATCTCGGTTTTGGTCCCAAAACGAAAACGAAAACCGAAAGTGAAAACCGGAGCACGCCTGTATTTAAAATTTCTTTAGCACTACATTCGTCTGTGGCAAAACTTAAAAAGAATCACTAAGATATTCAATTATTGTACTTTTGGCCAATTTTTCTAACTTGAATTGAATCATTTTCACTTAAAAGCGCTTTTAATACGAAACTTCCAGATGACATATTTTTCGCCGTCGAACGGCTTAATATTTCTTTTAGATTTCTCCATCTTTCGAATTATAATGCACGTGTACTTATCTTTGATGGGTGCCTGGGCCCATAACCTGTTGAAAAATCCAGTCAATCCAGTCCAATCCTCTCAGATAATATTTCGATGAGTACGGCGACTTCTCTTTTATTATATCCTTCAGTTGTATCACTTAATATTTCTTTATACTTTTATTAAGTTTTTCAAATAAAACACATTTATTTATTTTTGAGCAACTGCGGACACGTCTTTATTGTACGATGGTCAACGACGAAAAGAGAAAGAGATTAAGGAAAGTGAGACTATGTAAGCCCAAACATCAATCGATATTCGATATCAAATATATACTGATTGAATATATTAGTGATGAGATGTTGCGACATATCTATGTATATAACATAACATATGTATATATATACTGTTTTTGCATCCAGTTTGATGCTACATTTCCACATATATAATTAATTAGTAAGAGCAAGACAGACTTACATACATTCGGCAACTTTCACGCAGAAAAATCTTTCCTTGTGTTAGTGACTGTCTGTGGTGAAGCTGTAGATAAAGAGTAACAAACAAAGGTATGCAGGTATAAGTGTACCTACTTTTGCAAGCAATACAGAAACGTTAAATTTAATAGTTAAATATAATTTTTCAAGGATATTTTGCCTATATATGGTGCCTTATATGCATTCTTAAATGTTTGCCATTGTGCTCTTGTACAATTAACCAGTGGTACTTGTACTATGCGGGCCCAAGAAAAGTTGTTGATTTCAATTTTCTCGCCACATCATAATACACTTACAACACGCATAAACATTCACTTAAAATGCACACTAGAACTAAACAATCTTAACTAACAATAATCCAATAAAACAACCAAAACATAGGCTGACATTCAGCTGTTCGCCTTCGGACTCGAGGTCACAATTGCGGCGAGGCTACCAGCCGTAAGGCTGCAAACAGAGTGCGCGAGTTTTACATTTGTCACCACTTACCACTTCCCCATCTCATTTGTCACCACTTACCACTTACCCAACACTAACACATACAAAGCATTCCATTAGATCGGGATTGCGATCGTCAATTATGTAAACATAAACATTCAAGCTATCACTATAAACTAATAACCCAAACTGGGACTGCTAGTTTCTTTAACGTAAACATAAACAATCTCTTGCAACTGAAACTAATAACGAATCTCAATCCAAGTCCCAATATAAACACTAACCACAACCCAAAGTCAGAATATGCTAACGTAATTATAAACAACTCAGACGGTTTGGCTGCCGTCAACATCCAAGTATAAAATAGCACTTCTTGCACAGCTTGACTTCAGTTTGTATCAATTCTCTGAATAAACCAGTTCAAATCTACGACACTGTGTACATTCTTATTTATTGAAATACAACTCATGTATATATATGTCAAACATATATAACTGGTGCAGCCGGTCTGAACGGACGGATAAATTAATAACACACTAAGAAGTAACATTTGAACTAGCTGAAAAGGCATAACAAGTGTTATCGAAAGTGAAAAAGTTAAAACAAAAACAAAACACACACTAAGAAGTGATATTTGAACTTAGCTGAAAAGGCATAACAATTATCGCCGAAAGTGAAAAAGTGTAAAACAATAGTGGCATAAAAAAGGACAAAGTCATAATTGTGCAACTAAACTAAAAACTAAACAATCCAGTGGCAATTTAACAATCAAAGATAAATCTAAAAAAAAAAATATAAACTTTAAAATGGAAAATGAAAATATAAACGAAATGCAGAATTGCATTCAGGCTCTCACTCAAATTGTTGTTCAACAAATGCAACTACCAAATGTGAACTCAAGAACAAGAGCTAGAAACCAGATTGAAAAGGAAACTCGATATCTTCCAACATTTACTGGACAAGATGGTACTCTCCATGGATTCATTGCTTCAGTGGACCAGATTATACAGGAATATGCAGATGATGCGGATCAGGTTTTCAGCGTTATATTCAACACGAAGATTCAAGGACAGGCAAGAACAGTTCTCACCATCAACACACCGACAACGTGGGAGGAATGTAAGGAGAAATTGCGACATCATTACCGGCCAAGAATGGACCAAATGGGTTTGACTAGGAAGATCAACAATCTCAGAGTGACATCTATTAAAGATTTAGATATTAAGGTAAGGTACATAATAGAAGAAATAACAGACTTTGCTGTATTTGAAAATAATGAAAGCTTAGTAAATATATTAAGTTCACTATTGATTCAACGAATAAAAGAATTAGCAGCAGGCTCCATGGCAGTCTCGCTAATGCCATTAACAACAGTGCAAATGGTTAGAAATGAAATTGCTAAATATATCGGTCTAAATTTTGGAAATTTGAATCAAAGATTGTTAATTCGTAAAAATACCGAGAATGACTCAGGTAACAATATTGATCAAAGAAATAATATAATAACAACAATAATAATAATAATAACAACAATAATAATAATAAAAACAACAATAATAATGGCAATTTTCCAAAAAGTCAAAATACTAGGAGACAATATAACAATCAACAACAAAATAGGAATAACAATACTAATCCACAATACAATCATAACTATAACAATAATCAACAAAATCAGAATACTAACAATAATCCACATCAATATCCAAATAATAATTACAATAAAAATGAAAGTCAAAATGTTAGACAGAATCCCCAGAGGCAATGAGTGTTGATAATATAATTGATGAGGATAATAAAAGTACAACAAGTGAAACCCTAAAAAGATTTTTTACCCAGTAGCCTCGGATGAAAGAAAAATTTTAATAGAAGGAACAATTGAAGATTGTAAATTTACTTTTTGTTAGATACTGGATCCACAATTAGTATATTAAACACAAATAGAGTGCAGGAAAATTTTACAAAAATAATTGAAAAATATTCAAAAACAATTCATACAATTAATGCAAAGTTTGAAACTAATAATTACTTAGTTATGACAGAACCACCAAGAGAATTTCAATATTCTCCACAAGTTCGTTCAAGATAGGTGGCTTTACCCCTGATAAATCATATGATTTTCTATTGGGACTTCATCCAAAAGAAACGTTCAATTTATTGATTTCAAGAAGAAAACAATTAAACTGATAAATGATGCTGAAATTCCATTCCATTCCAAGCATCCTGAAGAGGCTTGTGTTTTGGAAGTAAGTGAAATTGAAAGCTTTAATTTAACAGATTTAAATTTAGAAGAAAAGGAAATTATTACCAATCTAAACAAAAGATTTAACAAGTTATACTATAAAGAAGGCGACCAATTGACAAACACAAATACAGTGGTACACAATATAAGAAAAATAACGGACCAACCGATCAATTCGAAAATTTACAGGTGTTCTCCAAAATATGAAGAAGAAATTCGAAAACAAATTTTAGAAATGGAAAGAAACGGCATAATAAGAAAAAGCAGAAGTAAATACAGCTCACCTATATGCATGGTGCCAAAGAAAATAGATAATTCAGGAGTACAAAAATATAGATTATGTGTAGACTATCGTCGATTAAATCATGTAACAATACCAGACAAATATCCGTTACCTCTCATGGACTCAATATTAGACAAACTTGGTAGGGCTCAATATTTCAGTACATTGGACTTAGCAAAAGGTTATCATCAAATCTTGATGGCTGAAGAAGACATAGAGAAGACAGCATTTGTTTCACCATTAGGACTTTATGAATACGTTAGAATGCCATTCGACTAAAAATGCACCAGCAACTTTTCAAAGATTAATGAATGATGTTTTAAGAGATTACATAAACAAAATATGTGTAGTATACTTAGACGACATTTTAATATTCTCAACAACGCTCGAAGAACACAAACATGCTTTAGAAAAATTTTTAAAAACTCCAAGAACACAGATTAAAAATACAAGTAAATAAATGCTCATTTATGAAACAAGATACAGAATTTTTAGGACATGTACTCAGTAAAGACGGAATTCGACCAAATCCAAAAAGATACAAGATATTTTAGCTATTCCAATCCCAAAACAGAAAAACAACTAAAAGGTTTTTATGCATGACTGGTTTTATAGAAAGTTCATAAAAGATTACTCAAAAATTGCATACCCTATGATCAAATATTTACAAAAAGGAAATAATATTAATAAAAATGACCCAGAATTTATAGATTCTTTTGAAAATTTAAAAGAACTTATAAGCTCACATCCAATTTTGAAATTCCCAGAATTCGATAAACCTTTTACATTAACGACAGATGCGAGTGATTTTGCAATAGGAGCAGTGTTATCACAGCAAACTCAGCCAATAGCATTCGTATCTAGGACCCTAAACAAACACGAAAAGCAATACAGCGCGACAGATAAAGAATTTCTGGCAATTGTGTATGCCGTAGACTACTTTAGGCATTACCTATTGGCACACAATTATAACTGATCACCAACCAATTATGTATCTAAATAAAAATACAAAGGGAAAGACCTCAAGGACAAACATCAAAGATGGATATTGAAACTACAAGAATTTGATTGTGATATCAAATATTTAAAAGGAAAATAACAAAGTGGCGGATTTCCTCAGTAGGCAGGAAACAGCCCCGCTTATAGACAAAGAAAATATTAATTAATCAAATTTAGCATTGACAGACACAATTCACTCAGCAAACGAGAACGAACCAATAGATTTTTATATAACAGATGATATAGTTAATAAATTCAAAACTCAAATCATTATCACATATTTAGCAACAGACAGTATAATTAAAAATAAAGGCAGAAAAATTATTGAAATTAATCCAGCAGACGACAATTTAGAAATAGAACAGAAACTCTTAAACAATATTAATAGGGAACTATTGGCATATATTCAGAAGTACCAGATTCCATTTACTATAAAGTACAATGTATTATAATAGACAGTTTTAAAGACACGAAAAATATAAAATTCTTAAAATGTACAAAACGAGCAGTAGACATAAATGACGAACAGGAACTCCACAAACAAATAGCTTTATATCACACAAAAGAATCCCTACATAGTGGCATGAACGAGACATTTTATAGTTTGAAAGACAAAATTTATTATCCAAAACTTAGAGAGCACATTAACTTAGTTATATCCAACTGCACAAAATGTAGAGAAATTAAGTATGACAGGAAACCGATCAAAGCAAAATTCAATATCACAGAAACTCCTCAAGAGTAAAATGAAATAATTCATATAGACATTTTCCATATCAAACACCGATCATTTGTTACAATCATAGATAAACTTACAAAATTTATAGCTGCATACAATATAAAAAGATAGGAATTGGAGGGCAAAATTGCAAATTATAATAGAGCAATTCACAAAATTTGGCAAGCCCAACAAAATTATTATGGATAATGAATTTAGATCAGAACAGATTCAAAGTTTCTTAAATAAAGAAAAGTCGAGTTACATTTAACAAAACCAAACTCGCACACAGGTAACGCAGACATTGAAAGACTTCACTCCACGTTAATAGAAATTGTCAATAGCATAGATGAAGACATTTCGATAGAATCAAAAATTCAAATTGCTGTTAACACTTACAATAATAGGTATCACACAACTATAAAATGCTCCCCAAACGAAGCTAAAAATACAAAGAACTCACAAGACCTTAAAGAAATAATAAGCGCTAACAAAGAAAAAATCATAACAAAACTAAATGAAGAAAGAGAACAGTATGAAGAAAAAAAGAGAGGAAGGACCAATTAAAAATTACAAAAGATTAAGACATAAAGATGAGCCGTATTTTAGATACGCCAAACTAGAAGATATTCATCCATGTAATATCAAAAGACCATTAAAAATGGAACAAAATTAAAATACATGCACATATACATTAACAGTTTTAGTAATAAATACATATATATATATACATTTTTTCTTTTACTCGCACTTTCAGAATATTTTATTAATCACTTTAATGATTTTATCAATGACACATGCTAGACTGCATGTGGTCCCAATTCAAGAGGAGGCAGGATATGTCCCTATACATATGTATTCTAGAGAAATTGTAAATGAAACTATTATAATTTTGCACATTATTGACATTAATCAAATCACTATAATAATCAATAAAATATACGACAATATAAAGAAAATCGAAATAGCAAATAAGAAACATTAATTGATGAAATAGAATTACTAAGGGCAAAAGTAAGTTCTATCACTCCATCAACACGAACAGAAAGAGGTATTTTAATGGAATAGGCACCGTACATAAATGGCTTTTGGCATTATGAACAATGAGGACAGGGAAGAAATTATAGAACACTTAAATATAATAGATCAAAATAATCACAATGCAATCACTAACTTAAATCAACAAATTCACATTAACAACCATTTTAATAATACTATTAACACACTAGCAGGCATAATCCATCAAGACAGAAATATGATAGTACTTCTTTCAGCCAAAATGAATAACCAAACAAAAGAAACAATAAAAACATATTATTCAATGATCAAATGAGAACTTTAAAAATTATTGAAGAAAAATTAAATTATATTCAAGAAACCATTGCATCAGCAAAAACAATATATTTTACCAGAAATATTATCAAAAGACGAAATAAATAAATTTAAAATAGATTTTTATAAAATTAAATTAATCAGAACGGGCATATTAAAATACAAAAACAACGCAATTGTCATGGCAATCAAGCTACCCAAAAACTTTGTAAAACAGACATCAAACTCATAACTGCAATACCTAACAGCAACAATATTCAAATTGATCAAGAAAATTTACTAATTACTCAAATTTGTAATAAAATATACGATTATAAAGAAAATGTAATTTTAAGGGAACTAACATTAAGTAAAAGCTGCACAATAAACAACAATTGTAAATTCAAATTCAACAATAAATCCAGTATAGAACAAATAGATGATGAAACAATAATTGTAAGAAACAGTAAAACGAAAAATTAAAACAAAATTGCGATCAAAGAAATATTACATTAAATGGAAACTACTTAATACAATTTGTTAACTGTAAAATTCAAATATTATCTGAAAACTTTGCAAATGAACAAATAGAATTTTATGATAGATTTTTTACCCAACAAACTTATTGAACCAATCTTATAAAAACATAATAAACTTTGAACACTTCTCAATACAGAACTTTGAAAACTTACAAGAAATCACAGAGTTAAAATTTCATAAAAAAATAAGTTATGGCATTTCAATTACATTTGCAATTATTATATTAATATTAATATTTTACTTGTGTATAAAATTAAGACCTAATAATATTCATGTTAATTTTAAAAGAATTCAGGAGAATTCAAATTCTGGCGATGGAGGAGTTATACATTTGTCACCACTTACCACTTCCCCATCTCATTTGTCACCACTTACCACTTACCCAACACTAACACATACAAAGCATTCCATTAGATCGGGATTGCGATCGTCAATTATGTAAACATAAACATTCAAGCTGTAACGTGCAACGAGAAGAAGCGCAAGGCGACAGGGCTATCGGCATTTGCGGGGCACGCTTTAGAGTCCGGCTCTAGCTCGTCGGCTTTGGGGGTGGTGGTCTTGCTTATACCAATAGCCCTTTCTTCGCTGCTCATTATTATTAATTTAAGATCAGAAATTGAGCGTGCTGCGACGAAGAAGGGATTGCTAGAAAACTAGCCGGAAAGAGAAGGAAGATCCAAAATGTCTCAAAAAATAGAAAACAAAGAGAGAACAAGAAGAGAGAGACAGAAAGAGAGAGAAAGAGAGAGCGAGAATTGAGGCAGGCCATCACAGCTGTTAAGTGATGAAGTCCCTCCCAACCTATGATCACAGCATCAGAGCATGGCTCTGGTGATCCCTTTTAACCCTACGACAGTGGTGTCGCTGGCTTGTTTCGGCTAAATGAAAAGTAAATTATTTCATGGTATACAATATTTAATTAATGATAGATATTAAACAATATGGCATTATAAATAAAAATAGTACAAAATGATCAATAATACTACAAGAGGATAGTTGCAATATTTCTTTTAAAGTTTCTTTTAAATATATAATGTATTTTAATTTCAGTGCTTTGTATTATTTCATGTACCAAATTTTAAACTTTGATCTATTTTTGTAATTTATCTTCAAACATTTTTTTATAATATTTAATAGTTTTTAATTTTTTCGTATGCTTTTCTATAAATTTATATTTCGTGTTTGTACAATGTAAATCGAGGTGAAAGTATAAAGTGTGTGTTTCGCAATAAAAAAACTCACCAACAGAACTCCTGCGGCGGCGATCGATCTCCGACGAAGGTGTGCTGGAACAGTGCTAAATTAAATAAAAAATACAACTTTCACCAAAACACTTCATATTGTACCTACGCGAAACTGGTACTAGTTATTCAATATAATTTGCATACGTTTTCAGTTTTTTGTTTTAATTTTGCTATTTTTAACTTGCACTGATTTTCAAAACTTATTCGTTTAATTTAATTTAATATAATCATTTTTATTTAGGCATTTAGCCTTCGAAGCTTTTAGCTGTTTTGTTTTATATTTTAAATTTTTGTAACTTGTGCACTTCACATTCAACAATTGTTTTAAATTCTAAATTCTCATGGCTCTACAATTTCTTATTTAATTTCAACTATTTCATTCATATTTGTACTTGTTTTGTTTTATTCTTGTAGCGCTTCACCTTTTTAATTTGTTGTTTTACAATATTTTAGCGCTTTTATTTTGAATTGAATGTGGCACAATACATGTTCTAATTTTAACTTTTTTATTCTTTTTATATCAACAAAACAGCTGCTCTAATTTTTTTTGATTTTAAATCATTTTTTCTTTTTTTAACTTTTAACTTAACTTTTGACTTTTATTTTCTTTTGTGCAATTTTGAAATTCTGCAATTGCAGTAGCGCTTTAATATTAATTTGAAATTTTAACTATTTTTGTGAACAAATGCACTTTCAATTTTAAATAATTTCTCAACTTTTAACTTTTTATCGTATTCATTTTTTTAAACAATTTTAACTAAATTAAATTAAATTTAATTATTTTAATTTTTAATATTTCTATGCAATTTCTGCGATTTTTGCAATACTAAATTTTTCTCAACATGTTTCATTTTAACTTGTGCTGAGCGGCGCTACACTGTTGAGCTTTTACTCTATCATATTGTTTCACTATTTTTTTGTTTTATACAATGTAAACTTTTCAGATTTGGTTTTAATTTTTCATAAATTCACTTTAACACACACACACTATATTTGTACAAGCGATCTAGTCGCTGATAATCAGGAGTAAAGATGAGATGAGATGATAAAGAAGATGATGAGATGATAAAGAGATGAGATGAGATGATAAAGATGAGATGAGATGATGAAAAAGATACTGGTAATGATTAAAGTTGAGATTAACGACGCAAATGCTGGCCAAGAAGGCGCAGGGGTGCTGCGCTGGCGGCTCGAGCAGAGATGCCTTGGCGCTACGCCGGCGCAATAAGGCGCTCTGCTCGGCAGGGCAAGAAGTCGACGGTGTCGCTCACTGGCCCTTCGCTGGCCGATAGTTCGGCGGCAAATATGGCGCTCAGTGGCGCTCCGCTGGCCGATAGAGTAGCGGTAAAGATGGCGCGCACTGGCGCTCCGCTGGCCGTTAGAGTAGCGGTAAAGATGGCGCGCACTGGCGCTTTGCTAACGGCCGCTAGCGCGGTAGCAAAGATGGCGCTCAGTGCCGCTTCGCTGGCCGCTATAGCAGCGCTGCAATGGATGGCGCTAAGGGGCGCTCCGCTGGCCGCTATGACGGCGGCAAGGTGGCGCTAAGGGCGCTTCGCCGGCCACTAGTACAGGCACTCTCAAAAGAGCCAAACCAAAAGCCAAAAAATCGAAAACGACCTGCGAAAACAACAACAATGACTAAAACCTCTACCAGAATCTATTACTATCAATTCTTATTAAGTATAAAATGCACTAAGAGAATTCTAACCTCTTGTGTCTTGTGGTATAAATTTTCCACATCAACCAATATGCGTCTATGCACGCTGCCGGTCACCAGAAAAGTGCTTTGACCGGAACCAGCCCAGCTTAAGCTTGCTGAGCATGCGCGTGGTGACGCAAACGTCAAAGCTGAGCTTTCCAGAGCAACTCGCTAAATGTCAAATGTGAGCTTTTCAGTGCAGCAGCTGATGCACCACTTAAAGCTCAGCTTTCCAGCGCAGCTGATGCACTAAAAGCTGCGCCCTTAGTTGAAATTAAACTTGCATACTTTTAGGACGCATTTAAATTATATCTGCTTCAGGCGCCGTTACAAAGCTATCACTATAAACTAATAACCCAAACTGGGACTGCTAGCTTCTTTAACGTAAACATAAACAATCTCTTGCAACTGAAACTAATAACGAATCTCAACCCAAGTCCCAATATAAACACTAACCACAACCCAAAGTCAGAATATGCTAACGTAATTATAAACAACTCAGACGGTTTGGCTGCCGCCAACATCCAAGTATAAAATAGCACCTCTTGCACAGCTTGCTTCAGTTTGTATCAATTTCTGAATAAACCAGTTCAAATCTACGACACTGTGTACATTCTTATTTATTGAAATACAACTCATGTATATATATGTCAAACATATATATAACTCGCGCTGAGACGAAGACGAAAATGAAGGCGAAGACGAAGACGAAAAACAGTGCAGAGCAATTCATATGAATTCGCTCTACCGCAAACAGAGTGCGCGCAAAGCCGAAGACGAAGATGAAGACGAAACGCAAGCAATTCGCTTCAAACGGTGCAGTACTGTTTTGAAGACGAATCGCTCGCTATTTTGCCTTTGTTGATATTTTTTGTTCTACCCATGCTTTGGCGCAATGCATGTTACAATTTACATGTGATTTGAGATTTGCCTGACGGACAATTTTGTGAAAATGTGAATTATAAATGAAGAGTTAATTTTCGAATTAAGAAAAATTAAATAAACATGTAACTAAATGAAAAGTTAAAATGATTGAAATTAATGAACTAAATATATTTTGAATAATTTTCTACCTTAACGTTACAATTTGCCTTTCTGCAGGTATAATTGGGGTTTTAGACGTTTTTTTTTTCTTCAGCTTTGTTGCTTCAGAGTGGGTATAATATTTGTTTTTTTTATTCACTTTTTAAATAAAAATAGTCTATTGTGTCTCAAAATTTATCAAATTTTTAATAATTAGTGGTTCAATTTTTAACAGAATGTAATCAAATGTGCTAATTTTTATTCGGGTATACTCCAAAATTTTTTTTCATCTTGACGCAGCTCATCAAACAAATGATGAAATTCGCCGAATGTTTTTCTTCCCAAATTAATTGGGTGAATTCCTCCATGCACTTTTTTAATTCTTTTAATTTTAAAATAAACTCTCCTCTAACAGCAGCTCATCATCTGACGAGAAATCCATTGCGATTAACATCATAAAATCGCAACAAATTCGTCTTGCACTATGCGACCTATTAGCTTACTCGCAACGCAAGAATTCGTCTTCGTCTTCGTCTTCATCTTCGTCTTCGTCTTCGTCTCAGCGCGCACTCTGTTTGCAGCCTAAGTTGTTCTTCGTCAGCAGACGAAGCCAACCTGCTTGGAAGCAGTTCTCCGTTTCGCAGTGCGAGTCTGCAACTATCTCTCTGGCTACCGTCGTTTATGTAGACCATCTGTTTATGGTGTACCGACAGCTGATGTGGCTACAGCACAGGTCCAATTGAAATGGATTTAAAAATTCGACCACTGGGTTACAATATCGGTGTTTTACTTTTAGATTAAAACTGCGTTTTAATCTAGCTTGTTACAATTTACACACTAGGTTTTATATAAATTATGACTGGGTGCGGAATCTAAAAATAAATAGACAAAACTAAACTTAGAACAACAAAAAACACTAAATATACGTATAACAAATATTTACCCCTAATCTGAAACGGCACTTGGTTTATTTACGCCTGTTGGCAAATTCCTGTAGTGGACAAACAGCTACAAGTGGACGGCAAGGTGCACTTTTGTAAAGAAAAAGAAGATGACAAGATTAACGACTCAGTGTAACAATTATACAATGAAGTATCTTTTGTATACTCACAAGTACGTTTTATGCATCTGACTACACCAACCACTTTACTGATGTACTTTTTTTATTAAAGCACATGCACTTTTCCGCTATTTTTTAATCAGGTTCTGCACATAACCTGTTATCAATTTTCTTCCAACCAAAACCATCAAAAAACCTTTTTCGGAATTTTGACAAATAATCCTACTCAAAAAGGTAATCGCTTGTCTATTTTGGTGTGGACTTAACACGATCAGCTGATCTAGTAACTCACGCTTGTAAGTATCAGGGTCCACCAATAGATGGCGCTATTTGTGGAGCCTTCTAGACTTATTGCTAAATAAAGCTCCGCTTCTCAGAACAAAACATGACAAGACATTTAGTACCATTTTCTCAGACTACAAAAAATTTTCTACAACTAAACAAATTAAATAATACAAATTAACTAGGACAATAAACATAAAAATAAATAATATAATAAATAATAGGTATAAATATGTATGGAATTTGCTATGAACTTGCCTTTGTAAATCCTCCAACTCATAATATGCGGAACCTAACTTGCGTCTGACTCGCGATTTACAAACGTGGGAGCTAATTTAGCACTGAAACCTTTCACAAAATTGCTTTGTTGGAAGTTCCGTCTATACACTTCCCTGCCCTACAGTGTACTTTGACCTCTCGACTACGTGTATTATAAACTTTTTCGTTGCTTATCTGCTGTTGTAGTATACCACTCCTTGCAGCTGCACGAATAAGTTCAATTGAGTCGTCTCTACTAAATTGAGTAGTTCTGTCTTCCAGTTGATCCAAGCTTCTCAGAAACGCATAAGTTTTCCCATTGGTAACCATATGTTGCCCAAAGGTCACTCTATACGGACTTGATCGCACGGCCGAATGTGTCGCGGATCGAAGCGCACAAGCAATAAAGCTCAGCGACTCATCCCAATCTGTCTGATCAGGCTTAATATACGCCTTAATAGCAGCAAGCACTGATCGATTGACACGCTCTGCAGCATTTCCGCTTGCGGCGCGTAAACAGCCGTATAACTATGGTGTACCTCGTATTTTTGGAGCAATTCATTGAATTTATCCGACTTGAATTGAACTCCATTATCAGATACAACAATTTATGGGACACCGAAACAATGAAATATGTTCTCTTTTAAAACCGCACTACAGCATCCGCTGTAAATTTTTTACGGGTGCAAAATGGATACTAAGACAGATTATCTACCACAACAAAAATGCCAATATGGCCAGAACGACTACGCGGATAAGGCCCTAAAAAGTCCACATATAGTTTTTGAAAAATCCTACAAGTTTCTTCATTATGGCTTAAAGGCGGTCGCAATGGCTGATTTGAATGCTTGGTGACTTTGCAGATATCACAATTGCTGACAAAAGCTTAGCATATTTGGCCAATAGTAAAATCGCCTCGCACGTTCTAAAGGTTTGGTGATTCCATTATGTGCGGAGAGTGGAGAAGTATGACATTTTCTTAGCACTTCAGCGATGAGATCTTTTGGAATCCAAACTTTCCAACTGTGAGGGTGCAATTTAAATTTATAATTTGCATTTGCAAATTCTGGCCATTTCACGATATGTAAACATATCCAGCTGACTAATATCGATTAATCGCATATTACATGTCACTTAGTCGAGTTAGCAGCCCTTGACAGTAAATTAGCATTCACACAAATAAATTACAGGATTGATCGAATAGTTGAGATCAACTCTGTGTAAGCTCAATATTATCGAAGACACATTAGAAGAAGAAGAAATTTTTCCCTTTCCGCTTCTGGTACCAAGGCGCGTGGACCATTTGGAAAAATTGATGTATAAAATTTATATATAAAATTCAGCAATCCAGCGCTGAATTGTATTAAAGTTAAAATATTTCTTCATCTGCGTGGATCTAGCCACCAGAGTATTTGTTTGGATAATTATAAGGTACGTAGGCTACATAGGCACATACATATTTCTAATAAGAAATATTTTTAGGCATTTGCAAGTTAGCGCGGCGTGGGTCTATAAACGTTTGAAAAAGCGTTTAAACAGTTTGGCCACCGCCACATAGTATTTTCACCTGCGCATTATCGGCGCGCTGGACGCTGCAAAGTTTTGTTGACATACATAAGCTAAAAGCTAAAAAGAAGATTGCCGCCAGTGCTTACCGGTACTGGTGCATTGGGCCGCATTAAAATTGTTAGCATCGGCTAACTGGAATACAACTCAGCGAGCGAATTAGTGCCATAGCAGAGGATCGCCTCGGATCATACCGGTGCTGTCCCATTGGGCCGCACTAAAATTGTTAGCACCGGCTAACCTGGACTAATTCGAAAAGGCAACAGCAGTCGAGCAGAGGATCGACATCGTCTCCTACCGGTGCTGCCCCATAGGGCCGCGCCAAAATTGTTAGCACGGGCTAACAGGGACCCATGAGCCGTTCAGAGGAGGGATAGAGCATAGTTGTTTCTATGTTCTAAACAGTGATGCCCCCATAGGAGCATCCCAAGTATTGTCGCCGTCCATGATGACCTTCCGCGGCTAATAGCCATAACCTGTTTGCCGCTGATTAGTTTGTACAATTTAAAAGTATCGATATTTGCAAGAATGTTAAATTAAAATGAATCAATTAACGTAGCTTTCTTATTCTTGTAATATACATAGTTTTATAAGTACATAGTATGGTATGTAGTCGATATTCAATACTGTTAACATTATTCTAATTCTCTTTTGGAAGTTCACACAGCAAACATATGTACATCATCTCATCAACAACATAAAACACACACACATCATTCATCATCAGGCCTGATCATCAGTGAGTTGTGTACATCTATACAAAAGTAAAAGTATGTAAGTACGGCTTGGCCGATAATTGAAGTATAATAATGTCAACAGTATAGGGTTTAACACATGCCATATTTATCATCGTAGTGTTATATATATATAGTTTTGTAGTACCGTAAATATTAAGAACAGTTACAGGGTATTGACCGCCCTTGAAAATGAGTCCGATTATAAAGTCTTAACGTTATGAAGTTATTGAAAATGAATTAAAGTAAGCCTTTCGGGCACCTGAGTATAGTTGTGTGTGTCATAAATTAAACAAATAAAAAAGGGTAGAGACCATAATGGGCTTTACAGGACGGGAGGGTATAGAAGAGGATCCACGACATTTGTGATCTTCGACTTTTAGGCTTGCTCGTATGCCAATTCAGATTTTTGCCGTTTAAGATATCGATAAACTCCTGCTTACCTCTTTAATAATGTAACCTCAGCTCCTATAGATAACAAAACCCACCCCATTTGCCCTGAGCAACAGTCGCCCCCGTAAGCAGAGTACGTTATCATAGGCTGTGTATAATCGGTTTGTTACATAATTAAATGGCGCCCAACGTGGAGCCAAACAAACTCGAGAGGCGTTTGTTACATAATTAAATGGCGCCTGAACGTGGGGCCAAGCAAGCTCGACATGCTAGATATGAAAATAAAATAAAGTACAAGGATTTCCATCCGAGGCGTGTTAGCAGTTTGACCTGCACTGAATAGTACCCCTAAAACTTTAACGTTCAATTGTTTGATTGCCTGGAATATGCAGGAGTTCTGAATATTGATCCTGACCACAATCAAACATGCGAATTAGACCCCTGAAGTAAAAAGATTTAAGTTCACCTCGGATTTATAGTCTGACTGAGTAGCGGAACTATACCAGGGAACTATTATCTGATTACAACAGTATTGTTTCACTTAAGATCGAGATTGTTCTGAATGGAGTGTTTCTGTCAGTTCCTCTCTTAAGAAAACATCAAATCCTGGCAATTTCCCCAAAAAGGCAAAAACTAAATTGATATCTTTTATTGGCAGAATACGACATCCTATTTATAAGTTGACACACCAATTGTACAAAGGATAAGACCCAAAATTTTATGATTTATATTGATTACCGAGTTTATCGTATTGAGTATCGTATCTTATTATCTTTCTTTTGGTTTATTTTTTCCCGAAATTACCGGTTGGTAATAATTATTTTTGTATTCCGCGAATCTGCGTTTGCATTGGTTCGATTTTTCTTTTCTTTTGAGTTTTTTAGGTTATTTTAGCTATTGAGCTGAGCTAAACATTTTGCAGATTCAACTCTGTTTGTTTAGGCAAGTTAATTTCTTTTGAAAGTGAAGTTTTTTATGGCGTCAAATATGGCAGTTCGACGTAGTCTCGATAACTTGATGGGAAATCCACCACGCGATCCGCAGTCGAGCTGTAGTATTTGTAATGACACTAGTAGTCTAACTGAATTTGCTGAAACCTTATGTAAGCACAAATTTCATCGACAATGTTTGACAACATGGCTGAGTTAAAATGAAACATGTCTAGTCTGTCGACGTGCATGCCCGCGCAGTCAGTTAGATGATATAGCAAGTGTTCCAATAGAACCCAATGAGCCATCCTCCAGAAATGCTAGAACCAACAATCCAAGTATCAACACGGGTGCAGTGCCCAGAAATCGGCCAAATACAAGGTCAAACCCAAGAATAAATACTGGAGTGAATCAAAGAGCGAACACATCAGCAGCGGCTCGAGTAGATCCAGCTATACCAGTTCCGCCTGAATCAAACGGCATATCGGAAGAACGTGTTCAACAATTAATATCTAGTTCATTAGAGACATATCGAGTTAACATGGCAACAGTTTTAACGGACGAGATCCGTGCAGCCATACGAAACTTAACCATTTCCGGAGTTCAACAAGAACGTCCGGAAGAACCTCAGCTAGAGTGGGACGTACCAATGCCTCCCCATATTCTCTGGCAACAATAGAAGAAATCGACAATTTACAATCCGAAATGATAACTCATCAATTCGTCGTAATTCTACTGACGAACGCTCAGATAAAACTTCGAATGTGATATCCAACTGGCATATCAAGTTCAGTGGCTCTGGAACAGACATTTCTATTGAAGATTTCATTTATAGAGTAAGTTGCTTAACCGAGCAGTGCTTGAATGGTGATTTTGATCTTCTCTATAAATACGGTCATATTTTGTTCACGGGGACAGCCTTAAACTTCTTTTGGCGTTGTCACCGAATGGAACCACGAGATGAACTGGTTCATTTTGTGTACTCGTCTACGAGAGAGATATCGAGATCAACGCACCGATCGAGATATCAAAGATGTGATGCGTAGGCGTAAACAAGGCCGTAATGAATGCTTTGATGATTTCCTCGATGCGATGGTATCCATCGCAGACGGTTTACGTAATCCTTTATCGGATGAGGAAATAGTGGCAGAAGTGAGAAACAATTTAAAGCCTGAGCTGTATCACGAGCTGCTGCACGTTGACACAGTTACATTGGCAAGTTTGCGTCGAGAATGTCATAAGCATGAAAACTTCTTTACCAGTTACAGGCTTAAACCGATGACCACATCTGGTTTCCTAGACGTGCGGTAAATGTTATTACGCATGAAGATTCTGATTCCATTCCGGAAGAAGAAAGTACAGAGTCCAACAGTGTGTTTGCGGTAAAATATCGGACAAGATCAAATGTTGGAACTGTGAGGGGTTGGGTCATAGATACCAAGACTGTTTAAAGCCTCGTAGAGTGTTTTGCTACGGTTGTGGTGCTTTAAATACCTATAAGCCGAAGTGTGGTCACTGCAATCCGCATACGGAAAATGCACCACAGGATGTTCGTCCCAATTAGGTAACGAATATCCGCTCAAAAGCCTCGGATCCACTAACGACAAACACTGCTAACCCAACACACTTGTCACCTTCGATTAAAGATCGTAAATCTAGATCTTCCAAACGCCTCCAAGAATACTGGAAGTCGAAGCGTGAATTAAAATATTGCACAGTATCGACCATTACTTATATCAAAACAAGATAATCGACCATTTATTAGAATTGACCTCCTTGGCAAGCCATGGTTTGCGTTACTGGATAGTGGAGCAAATAAAAGTATTATTGGCGGAAGTCTTGCTAATCGTATTATCAATGAAAAGTTTAAATATCGTAAGACGACTGGCAATGTTCGAACAGCCGATGGTCAAAGACAACATATAATTGACGAATTATCGCCCGACTGATCTACAACCATTCCCCATTTGAAATCGATTTCGTTATAGTACCTGATATTAAGATTGATGTCATTATCGGAATCGATTCATCGACAAAATTAGGTATTACAATCGTCCAAACTCCTATGATGGAAGAAATAGGAGCTATCGAAGCTGAAAATAATCAGTTGCCTCTAACTCTTAGCCAGAGTGCACAATTGCAAACTGTTATTGAGCAATTTCCTGCTTCAACAAAGGGATGGACTTGGCCTTACTAATTTGTTAGAGCATAAAATAGATACCGGCAATTCAAAACCTATTAAGCAAAGGAACTACCCTTTGTCACCTGCTAGAGAAAAACTGTTAGTTTCAGAGATAGACCGAATGTTAGAACTGGGTGTAATTGAAGAAGCTCCAGCATCCGAATGGTCATCTCAATTGTACTATTAGTCAAACCAAACAAAATAAGATTTTGCTTGGATTCCCGAAATTAAATGAAGCAACTATAAAAGATGCTTATCCAATGCCCAATCTAGAGGGTATCTTAAGTAGACTCCCCAAGTGCGATGTATCTCCAAGATAGATCTTAAGGATGCATTTTGGCAGATCGCATTGGAACCCCAATCTCGACTTAAAACTGCATTTTCAATTACTAATCGTCCATTATATCAATTCAAACGAATGCCATTTGGATTGTGCAACGCACCTCAGACCATGTGTCGATTAATGGACCAAGTAATTCCATACCAGTTGAAATCTCAAGTTATGGTATATCTCGATGATTTACTGGTAATGTCTTCTAATTTCGAAGAGCATTTAGAGCATTTAGCGCTGGTTTCGGGCGACTGCGAGAAGCAGGTCTCACAATTAATATCGAAAAGAGCCAATTTGGTTTTAGTTAGAGTGGAATATCTAGGATATATAGTAGGTGAAGGTACTTTACAGGCTAATCCTAATAAAGTTCGAGCTGTACATGACTTCCCGGTCCCCAAAACACAGAGACAACTCAGAAGATTTCTTGGCATGACCGGTTGGTATCAACGCTTCGTTCCACAATACTCTGCGGTTGTTCATCCTCTAACTGACTTATTGCGTGGCAAAAGCCTAAATTGGAATACAAGCGCACAAGAAGCATTTGAGCTTATAAAAGTAAACTTTGCACAGCACCGTTGTTGGTTCATGCTGATTATGAAAAACCTTTTATCGTGCAATGCGATGCGTCCATTGACGGCATAGGTGCGGTATTAACTCAGTGCGATGAAGAAGGTGTTGAACGGCCAATATCTTTTTATGTCGAAGAAGCTCAATAAAGCTCAGAGAAATTATTCAGTGACCGAATTAGAGTGCTTAGCTGTCGTTCTAGCCATACAACGGTTTCGAATGTATATAGAAGGACATCAGTTCAAAGTAGTTACCGATCACGCGAGTTTACGGTGGCTCATGAATCAAAAAAGATTTGAGTGGTAGATTAGCGCGATGGGCTATTAAATTGCAAGGGTTTAACTTCACTATAGAACATAGAAAAGGTTCACAAAACGTCGTGGCAGACGCCCTGTCCGTTCTTTTGAAGACGCAGATATAAATGCCGTTGAAGTTGAAATCGTCCCTGAAATTAATTTAAATGCGGATGCTTTTCAGTCCTCAGACTACCAAGCCATGAAAGCAAAATATATTGCATTAAATTCACCGGATTAGAGAATAGAAAACGGTTTCCTGTATCATCGTATCGACTTTTCTAATGGTCACCCGAACCATGATGAATCTAATTGGAAATTAGTCGTTCCTCTCGAACTACGCACCAGTGTGATAGAAGCTGCACACAATCAACCATCTGCTTCACATTGTGGCGTTTCAAAATGTTTAGATCGGATTAGACAGAAATTCTTCTGGCCTCGCATGGTTACAGATGTACGCGATTACATTGGGAAATGTGATACTTGCAGGACCTGCAAATATCCAACTCACGTTCTCAAGCCACCAATGGGTCAGCAGATCGTTACTGAGAGACCTTTTCAAAGGTTATATTTGATTTTATTGGACCCTTTCCAAGGTCGAAGCGAGGAAATATTGTCATTTTCATCATTTTAGACCACTTTTCAAAATTTACATTTTTAAAGCGGTTAAAAGATTCACATCGCAGATAATCATCACTATATTAAGTGATATATTTAACTGCTTTGGTGTGCCGGAAGTTGTTGTCAGTGACAACGGCAGCCAATTCAAGGGTCGTGACTTTTCTTCCTTCCTTAACCAATATGGAGTAGCACACACATTCACTGCAGCGTATTCGCCACAAGCTAATGCTGCCGAGCGAGTCAATAGAAGTATCAATGCTGCATTGCGATCATATTTGCGATCAGATCAACGTGATTGGGATCAATATCTGATCGTATCAATTGTGCTTTGCGCTCCCATCTTCATCAATCTATCGCCATGTCTCCTTATTTAGCAGTATTTGGACAGCAAATGATTTGCCATGCGCAGGATTATAAACTGCTAGCAAACTTAGAATTGATAAATGAAGGTGCTGCAAGATTAGAACGATTAGATGAATTTACAAAAATTCGTGCAAACATTAAGAAAAACCTAGAAAAATCGTATAACACCAATCAGAATACGTATGATTTGCGTAGTAAAGTGCGTTCCTTTCAAATAGGCCAAGAAGTAGTCAAAAGAAACTTCAAGCTCAGTAACTTGGCCAATAATTTCAACGCCAAATTGGCGCCCGTAGGAGTAAAAGCCAGAATCAAAAGCAAGATCGGCAACTCGTTGTATCTTCTTGAAGATTTGATGGGAAGGAGTTAGGCACTTTTCACGCAAAAGATATTTGGTAAACATCACCCTTTTTCAGCTTTTGAGCGACAGTTTGCCACTGCCTTCAAACCTGTGGTGTGAAGGTGCAATTTAAATTTATAATTTGCATTTGCAAATTCTGGCCATTTCACGATATGTAAACATATCCAGCTGACTAATATCGATTAATCGCATATTACATGTCACTTAGTCGAGTTAGCAGCCCTTGACAGTAAATTAGCATTCACACAAATAAATTACAGGGATTGATCGAATAGTTGAGATCAACTCTGTGTAAGCTCAATATTATCGAAGACACATTAGAAGAAGAAGAAATTTTCCTTTTCCGTTTCTGGTACCAAGGCGCGTGGACCATTTGGAAAAATTGATGTATAAAATTTATATATAAAATTCAGCAATCCAGCGCTGAATTGTATTAAAGTTAAAATATTTCTTCATCTGAGTGGATCTAGCCACCAGAGTATTTGTTTGATAATTATAAGGTACGTAGGCTACATAGGCACATACATATTTCTAATAAGAAATATTTTTAGGCATTTGCAAGTTAGCGCGGCGTGGGTCTATAAACGTTTGAAAAAGCGTTTAAACAGTTTGGCCACCGCCATATAGTATTTTCACCTGCGCATTATCGGCGCGCAAAACTGCTGCTGGAGTTACAGTGGGCACATACATAAGCTAAAAAGCTAAAAAGAAGATTGCCACTGTTCCTACCGCTAAAATTGTTAGCATCGGCTTACTGGAATACAACTCAGCGAGCGAATTAGTGCCATAGCAGAGGATCGCCTCGAATCATACCGGTGCTGTCCCATTGGGCCGCACTAAAATTGTTAGCACCGGCTAACCTGGACTAATTCGAAAAGGCAAAAGCAGTCGAGCAGAGGATCGACACGTCTCCTACCGGTGCTGCCCCATAGGGCCGCGCCAAAATTGTTAGCACGGGCTAACAGGGACCCATGAGCCGTTCAGAGGAGGGATAGAGCATAGTTGCTTCTATGTTCTAAACAGTGATGCCCCCATAGGAGCATCCCAAGTATTGTCGCCGTCCATGATGACCTTCCGCGGCTAATAGCCATAACCTGTTTGCCGCTGATTAGTTTGTACAATTTAAAAGTATCGATATTTGCAAGAATGTTAAATTAAAATGAATCAATTAACGTAGCTTTCTTATTCTTGTAATATACATAGTTTTATAAGTACATGGTATGGTATGTAGTCGATATTCAATACTGTTAACATTATTCTAATTCTCTTTTTGGAAGTTCACACAGCAAACATATGTACATCATCTCATCAACAACATTGTTGAGCTACTAAGCTTTTTAGTAGCTTTTATTCGTACGTCTATTGTTTATAAATAAAACACGCGAATTCAAATTAAATGTTTATTAAATGGCACATATGTTCGTATATGTAACCACCACTTTGGATTATTTGGCTGTGACTTGAACACTTTCAAGCTTCGCCACCGACACGATATACAAGAGTTTACAATTGAAAAGTCAAAGCAAGAGTAAAAGCAATTAGCCGATCGAACTACAAGCGATCGCTAACAGAGAGCATACAGCGCTGCCGGCGGATGCAGCGCTGCCGGCAGACGCTGTCACAGCATTGCATTAATATGCGCTGTCTGCTGCTCCCGACATACTCCCGCCGTTGAAAGCCTATCTTTCAACATCATCCTTCAGGGGCAGTAGACATAGTTTATTTATGGCTCTCCGGGTGCTGCCACACGACGTCTTTAAGTCGGCAACTCGACACTCGCCGTCCTTGCCAGGGATAAGCGCCATGACACGGGCTAGCGGCCACCGAAGAGGAGGCAAATTTTCGTCCTTCACCAAGACCAAGTCGTTGACTTGGAGACGACGATCAGGAGTGCGCCACTTCGATCTTTGCTGGAGAAGAGTCAGATACTCCTCCCGCCATCTATTCCAGAAGACCTGCTGCAACTGAGTGACACGCTGCCAACCATCCAACCGATTGTAGTCCAGCATAGTTAGGTCGGGCTCCAGAATCACGGTTGGAGGACCACCAAACAATAGATGAGCGGGAGTCAGCACATCCAAATCGTCAGGACTCTCTGAAATGGATAGCAATGGACGACTATTAATTATTGCCGCTATTTGGCAAACCAGCGTGCGAAGCTCATCGTAGTTGAGAATAGAGCGACCAACAGAGCGATACAGATGGTGCTTTGCGCTCTTGACTGCTGCTTCCCATAGTCCACCAAAATGTGGGGAACGAGGAGGAATAAACTTCCACTCGATGTTGTCCATCAGGCACACCCGATGAACTGACTCCTTATGAGGATCGCTGAGGAGAAGTTTCTTGACATCATGAAGTTCATTTTGGCCCCGACAAAGTTAGTCGCATTATCGGACCAAATCTGATTAGGCCTCCCACGAAGTGACACGAATCTTTTAGCGCTCCCAGAAAGGCGGCAGTTGTCAAATCCTTCACCAACTCCAGATGAATAGCCTTGCTAGCAAAGCAGATGAATACGCTGATGTAGCATTTGATTGGGGTCTGTTCCGAACTTCAGATTTATAGTAGAACGGCCCGCAGTAGTCCACTCCGCTTATTGCAAAGGCACGAGAATTCAGAAACCGTTCCTTCGGAAGGCTGGCCATAATTGGTTCGAGCACAGTGGGCTTGGCCCGGAAGCATTCGATGCAATTGCGAACAACCTTCGATACAGTTCGCAGCCCGCCAATCGGCCAATATTGTAACCGAATTTTTGCTAACAATGCTCTAGCTCCAACGTGAAGATTATTTTTATGATGGTGAGCGATGAGCGCCAACGTAATGGGATGCCGTCGAGGTAATATAATAGGATGGCGAGCATCGTAGGGAAGAGTTGAATTGGCTAGCCGACCGCCAACACGCAGAAGTCCAAATTGGTCGATGAACGGCAACAAAGAAGCGATTGAACTCGATTTTTGACGAAGCCCTTCGAACGAATCTCCTTGACATCACTCCATAAATTTGACAACTGCACCAATCGCAGTAGCAGCCATGTGCCTTTGTTGACATCTACCACGTTGAGTCCTGGATGCTTTATACGATTAACAAATTTAAACACAAACGCATATACGCGCTGCATTGAGGCAAACGTGTTAAGGTACTTGCAACGAAGAGTGATATCATCATACGGAGACGTGGCTATCATGACCTTACTACGCATTTCCAACGTTGAAGACTCTAAGCAGCGTTGTGAAGGCCATCCATCTCGATTTCCAACAAGAAACTCCGGTCCATGAAACCATATCTTGGACTCTGCTAAACATTCTGGAGTTGTACCTCTGGAGTACGTCGGCAGGGTTCAAAGTCGTGGGCACATGTTGCCACTTCATGTTGAGGGTAAGATCCTGAATAGACGCTACGCGATTTGCCACAAAACGTTGAACTTGTATGGATCATCCTTGATCCATGAGAGTACCACCGATGAATCACTCCAGCAAAAGAACTCCCCATCAAGAAAACCCATGTTTCTAACTGCATGAAGCAGTTTGGCCAGAAGATAAGCACCGCATAATTCCAGCTTGGGAACTGATATAGTTTTGAGTGGTGCGACTCTGGACTTAGAGCACAACAGCCGACTCTGAGAAGTGCGTCCACTGGACACTACATATACACAAGCGCCGTAGGCCTCTTCGCTAGCATCACAAAATCCATGAACTTCGACACGGCATCCAGCAGCAAGAATAGCTCTCGGGAATGAAAGACTAGAAATGGAATTAAAGCTGCTGCACATTTCTACCCAGGCTGTGTATCGCTGCAAAGGCAAACTCTCATCCCATGTCAACTTATCCTTGCAGAGCTGCTGGAGAAATATTTTGGACTTTGTCATGACGGGTCCAAGAAGTCCTAGCGGATCATAAAATCGTGCACTTGTGGCTAAGACAGACCGCCTGCACGGCTTGGAACCAGCTTCTAAGAACGACAGCGAGAACAGCAGCCGATCCGATGAGGGATCCCACGCTAAGCCAAGAGTTTTGTGATTTCGCTGCCATCGCTGAACCTCATGTACGACTCTTTCTCGTCGTCAGCTATCTCCGACAATACTTCGGCATGACTGGAGCACCATTTCCTGAGTTTGAAGTTTGCACGAGCTAGAATTGCAGCGGTTTCCTGCAGCTTGACCTTAACCTCAGCAACTGAATCGCCTCCAGATATAAAATCGTCCACGTAGAACTCATTCTTCAAAGCAACAGATCCAACCGGAAACGAGCCTGCTTCATCATGCGCCAGCTGATGCATTGCACGAACCGACAAAATGACGCTGCCTTCGTGCCATAAGTAACGGTGTCCAGCTTGAAAATCTGCAGCTCTTTATCAGGCGAATCGCGCCATAAGATGCATTGATAATAGCTATCTGCTGAAGCCATGCGCACACATCGATACATCTTGCATATATCCCCTGTTAGTGCCACCAGATATGTACGGAAGCGAAGAAGTATATGCATCAATTTGTCCTGTATAACAGGACCAGCCATCATAACCTCATTTAACGAATATCCAGTGGATGTCGCTGCCGAACCATCGAACACAACACGAAGCTTTGTTGTCGTGCTATCGGCCTTTAGCACGCAGTGGTGTGGCAGAAAATACTTGCAACGCTCAATGGTCTCAGCAGGAACACGCGACATATGATTCAACTTCAAGTATTCTTCAATAAATGATGAGTATTGCATCCTAAGATCAGGATGCCGCTGCAATTTGCGCTCCAGATTGAGAAATCGACGATGAGCTTGAGTATATGATTCCCCTAACGAGTCAACACTGGACTTCATTGGCAATCTTACGGAGTATTCACCGGATGGTAGCCGAGTAACATTTTGCGAAAATGCTCTTCGCAATCCTGCTGCTCCCTACTAAGCCTTGTGGCCACATACTCGCAGCTCTCGACTTCCCAAAAACGGCGAACAAGCTCATTGAGGCTGGCATCTGCTTGATCGTTACTACTTTCAGAACCCTTTTCGCTGCCATCAATGCTGTGTGCGTCGTACTATCACCACCACCAGCAACGATCCAACCAAGGCGGGTCTTCTGAAGGATAGGCAATCCATCTCCAAGGCCTATTTGTCCTACACATAACAAGCCGTAGAATAGGCTTGCACCAATCAGCAGGTCCACGCGCTGCGGACGATTGAAGGCAGGATCAGCTAGCTGAATGTTGGATGGAATTGCCCAACCGTCGATGTCAATAGCAAAGTTCGGCTGGCTGTTGGTGATTGTCGATGCCACAACAGCTTGAAAGTTGACCGAGTAGTCGGTGATGCATGAACGCATACAAACATTGACTGTGAATCCTTCAACAGAAACGTCTGTGTCCCCGAGGCCACAAACCATAGCATCTGATCGCGTCTGTTTCAATTGTAACTGTTGGGCTAAATGGGACGTCATCATGTGGATTTGCGAACCGGAATCCAGCAGAGCACGACAAGGAACGAACGACCCAGCACGACTCTTAAGCCAAACAACAACAGTACCCAAGAGCACAGCATCAGAACGACGACATTGAGCAGCAAGAGAAGTGGACGCTTGAGGCTGCAAAGCGGCAGACGCATCAGCTGACGAGGCTCGTTGTGATGTCTCGAAATGTAGCAAAGAATGATGCCGCCCACCACAGTTACGGCAAGCGCCAGATGTGCAGGATCGAGTTTGGTGTCCTTTCTTCAAACAGTTAAAGCAGAGAGCGAGCTTCTTCACTTCTCTGCCTCAAGAAGGGAGACAAATTTGCGAAGATGGGGCAAGAATATATGCCGTGACCAGGCGCGTCACAAAACCCACAAACATTTGCTCTGCTGGGGCTAGATTGGGCCACAAACGCCTTCCTGCTGCCGTTATGGCTAAAGCTCCTTCCCACCTGTGAGCCTGCTGTGTGACTACCCATAGCGTATTGCAGAGTCTCGAGCTTCCGACATCTTTCATCCAGAAACGTGAAGAACTCATTGGCTGTCGGCACTTTATCGGCGGCAGGGTTGTCCAATGCCCTGCTATCCTCCCACGCAGCCTGGGTTTCCACATCCAGCTTTTGCAGCAGCATGTAAATAAGAATGCTGTTCGCGATTTCCTCTGACGGCCCAGAGTCTTTAATGCCCCCATGTGAACATTTACCTTATCGCTAAACTCACGAAGTTTAGTGGCCACGGATGCTCCTGCCTCCACCTTCTTGGTACCCAACAGATCCTTGATGTGCGACTGGAACACAAGCCGGTTGTTGTTGAACCGATTATCCAATATCTCCAGAGCCACACGATAATTGGGCCGCGATATCTCCAACGACCGAACTGCATCCAGCGCTGGACCAGTTAAACACGATAATAGATGCTGGAACTTCTCAACATCATCCAGTTCATTATCCTTGTCAATGACAGACTCGAACATTGACCAAAAACTCGCGTATTCCGTGTAGCCTCCACCGAACGTGGGAAGTTTGAGCTCGGGAAGACGACGTCTGTTAGCGCGGGCACTGAGGCCATTAGCCGAAGGATCGATTGTCTCATCACGCCGCAATGTGGACGACCGAATCAATTGGCGTTCACGACTGTCAAATTGCGCTCGAACACGCGATTTCACTTCAAGAAAACGCTCATCAAAATTGTCCCGCGTTTCACTACCGATCTCATTATAGTCAATCTCCTCCAGCGCATTCTGAGCTAAGTCAAATGAAGCTTGAGCACGTTCTAATAGCTCCAACCGTACTGCTAATTCAGATGAATTAAACGCAGCCAGCTTAACTTCAGAAAGTGACGCATCGAGTCTCACAAGGCTATCATAAAGCGATAAAACCTTCCGCTTGAAAAACCGCGCGCGATTTTCGACAGTAGTCGCTTGCTCGTTTATCGAGTTTTCCATTGTCAGCAGTTAACCGCACTTTGCTAACTGGCAATTGCTCACTTTGTATGTCAAATTTACTGTGCAGCGCAGCGAAAAAACGCGTCAAACCGCGATTACAAACGCGCGCGGTTTGCTTAAGCACAGCAACAGTTCAAAGCAAGAGAAAACGCGTCAAAATCGCGATCACAAACGCGCGCTAGTTGCTTGAGTAGCTCAAAGTGAAGCGCAGCACGGAAAACGCGTCAACACCGCGATCACAAACGCGCGCGAGTTGCTTACGCACAGCAGCAGTTCAAAGTTAATCAGTTGATTAGCTGATTTAAATCACACAACCCGAGAGCATAAGAGAGAGCAGCAAGATTGTAGGGCAATGCACGCAGCTGCGACAGCGGAGTAGCGGAGAGCATAGACAAGCGACGGAGAGCGGAGGGGTGCGCAAGCCACGGAGCAACGGCGAACATGCGCAAACAACGGAGAATGCAAGAATAGAAATGCTCCGCTTGTTAAATATATATGCATATGCACATATGTACATATATATTTCTTCGCACTCTCGAGCACTTTGCACTTTAAATGTTTTACTAATTGTTGTTATTATTTTTATTTATGTTTAGCTATTTTCAACAACTATTTATACAAATCAATTGCATTCACAACACTAAGCGAGAATATCTATCTCGCCGGGGCCTCCAAATGTTGAGCTACTAAGCTTTTTAGTAGCTTTTATTCGTACGTCTATTGTTTATAAATAAAACACGCGAATTCAAATTAAATGTTTATTAAATGGCACATATGTTCGTATATGTAACCACCACTTTGGATTATTTGGCTGTGACTTGAACACTTTCAAGCTTCGCCACCGACACGATATACAAGAGTTTACAATTGAAAAGTCAAAGCAAGAGTAAAAGCAATTAGCCGATCGAACTACAAGCGATCGCTAACAGAGAGCATACAGCGCTGCCGGCGGATGCAGCGCTGCCGGCAGACGCTGTCACAGCATTGCATTAATATGCGCTGTCTGCTGCTCCCGACAAACATAAAACACACACACATCATTCATCATCAGGCCTGATCATCAGTGAGTTGTGTACATCTATACAAAAGTAAAGTATGTAAGTACGGCTTGGCCGATAATTGAAGTATAATAATGTCAACAGTATAGGGTTTAACACATGCCATATTTATCATCGTAGTGTTATATATATATAGTTTTGTAGTACCGTAAATATTAAGAACAGTTACAGGGTATTGACCGCCCTTGAAAATGAGTCCGATTATAAAGTCTTAACGTTATGAAGTTATTGAAAATGAATTAAAGTAAGCCTTTCGGGCACCTGAGTATAGTTGTGTGTGTCATAAATTAAACAATAAAAAGGGTAGAGACCATAATGGGCTTTACAGGACGGGAGGGTATAGAAGAGGATCCACGACATCTGTGATCTTCGACTTTTAGGCTTGCTCGTATGCCAATTCAGATTTTTGCCGTTTAAGATATCGATAAACTCTGCTTACCTCTTTAATAATGTAACCTCAGCTCCTATAGATAACAAAACCCACCCCATTTGCCCTGAGCAACAGTCGGCCCCGTAAGCAGAGTACGTTATCATAGGCTGTGTATAATCGGTTTGTTACATAATTAAATGGCGCCCAACGTGGAGCCAAACAAACTCGAGAGGCGTTTGTTACACAACATAAGTCATCAGCAACTTGTTCTGTAGAAACATGTTCGGAACGACGGTAAATAATTTGGTCTACTATTTTAAGTCAAGCATTTGAGATAACTGGGCCTTAACTTTTTCTCTTAGCTCAGCGTACTCCGCCGACTTGAAATGAATGGAGGTAGTATCTACTCCCTTATCGACACTTAACGAAGATAAGTCCTTGGTGTAAGTGCGAGAGAGCATCAGGTACTACGTTTTACTGCCTTCCTATGCACGATTTTAAAAGAGAAAGCTTGCAACTTAAGTGCCCACCTTGCCAACCTCGAGCTTAAGTCAGT
The DNA here is from genome assembly GCF_023558535.2 of Drosophila nasuta. Classification (NCBI taxonomy): domain Eukaryota; kingdom Metazoa; phylum Arthropoda; class Insecta; order Diptera; family Drosophilidae; genus Drosophila; species Drosophila nasuta. The sequence goes on along the minus strand of NW_026869623.1, from coordinate 80,892 downwards.
TTGCGACATTAGCCATTTTAATGACGCATGGTCGGTGTGGATCGAAAACTCGTGACCTTCTACATACGCACGAAATTTCTTTACGCACATTACTGCTGCTAAACACTCCTTCTCCGTAACCGAATAGTTGCGTTGGCACTTATTCAATTTCCGTGACATAAACGCAATTTGCACATCATTACTTTCGCTATCTTTTTGCATCAGCACCCTCCAACACCTGTGTGACTTGCATCACAATGGATTGCAAAGGTTTGGTGAAATCTGGACTATGCAGCACTGGTGCTTTACACATCAGATCTTTGAGTAATTCAAATGCCTTGTGCGCTTCATCTGACCACAAAAACTTGCGCTTCTGCTTTAACGTATCAGATATCGGAGCCGCAATACCAGCATAGTTATGAATAAACTTGTGATACCAGCCTGTTGTTCCCAAAAATCGTCGCACTTGCTTTATCGATTTCGGCACGGGAAACTCTTGGATGGCTGTTACCTTGTCAGGGTCTGTCTGTATCGTACCTTTACCTATGACATGCCCCAAGTACTTCACCTATCGCAAGCAAAATTTGCTCTTCTCAACATTGATGGTGAGACCTGCCAGTGTTAGACGATCCGCAAGTTGTTTAAGGACCACTAAATGCTTTTCAAACGTGTCGGAAATTACCAACAAGTCATCCAAATATACGAAAATTTCATTTCGCAATTCCGGTGGAATGACTTTGTCCATAAGTTTGGTCATTGTTTGTGGCGCATTAGTAAGGCCGAAGGGCATGACTGTATATTGGTATAATGGTCTACCAGGGACAGTAAATGCAGTCTTCTCTCGTGCGTTGGGTGACATTGGGTGGAATTTGCCAGTACGCATCTTTCAAGTCAATGCTTGATATGAATTCAGCTTTTGGCAATCGACTTAATATTCCATCTATTAACGGCATCGGATAAGCGTTCTTAATGGTCACCTCATTCACTTTACGACTATCCAAACAAAGACGAACTTTCCCAGGTTTTTGAACCAAAACCACGGGTGCCGACCAAGGGCTATCAGACTCTTCAATTACTCCTAACGCTAACATTCGATCAAGTTCGTGGTGTATCAACTTTTCCACCGCTGGTGACACTGCGTAATGCCGCTGCTTTATGGGTTTGAAGTCCGTCACCTCAATATCGTGTGTTAGCCAATTGGTCTTTCCTAACCCCTGTACGATTTCGAGACAAGCAGAAAATCGTGCGCTGCAGATAGATAACAGATAGTCCTATACAAACAGGCACCGCTGCGCATTTACGACTTCACACCATCTGCCAGCACGCATGATTTGACCTGCATGCGTCATAAATTTAAGCGATATAAGATAAGGTTATCCTATTTTACAACTGTCCAGACTATTAAACTATGAGATAACTATTGATTATCAGGCTACCCATTGTAAACTATAAACAGATAATAATTAGACCGAAACAAACATTAGTTCTTAAGATATTGTATATATAAACCCTGCATATTCCACAATAAAATCAGTACTTAACGAAAACTCGTGGTATTCACTTCTCCGAGCTCAATTTGTTTCAAGTACAGATTGCGGCAACGAAATTGTTACTGGTATCAAGAACCGGTGGCAGACAAAACAAACCTTTCAGCTAACATTATTAACATTTGGTGACCCCGACTTCTGGACACAGGATTAATTTGGAGAATCCTACACGTATAATTGGTCAACTGGGCGACAAATTTCAAAACCAACAACTGATCAACTTGGCGATCTTGGACATCACTGGATAGTCAACTTTATTATTATTAGGTGGCACTACAACCCATTTCGGGTTTTGGCCGACCTCAGCGTCTCCCTCCAGGCGCCTCTGCTCTTCGCGCGCCTCCTCCAATTAGAAATTCCTAGCAGATTAAGGTCCTGCTCTACTTGGTCCTTCCATCGAAGATTTGGTCGTCCCCTTCGTCGTCGCCCGTAGTCGACTCTCGCTTCGAATACCTTCTGAGCTGGAGATTCTTCATCCATACGCACAACGTGCCGAGCCAGCGCAGACGTTGTATCGTGATGCGCCGGACCACGTCCACGTCGTCGTACAACTCGTACAACTCGTGGTTCATCCGAATGCGAAAGTCGTCCCCAATCCGAACGGGACCGAAGATCTTGCGAAGAATTTTCCTCTCGAACACCCAAGCGCTGCTGCATCTGTCATTGACACTACCCATGCTTCTGCACCATATAAGAGCACGGGTAGGATGAGTGTCTTGTAGAGTGCTAATTTTGTTCGGCGAGAGAGTCCCTATTGCACATTTGCCTACTCAGACCAAAGTAGCACCTATTGGCAAGTGTGATTCTTCGCTTGATCTCCAGGCTGACGTCATTTTTGTGTTAATGGCAGTGCCAAGGTATGTGAACTCCTTGACCACTTCGAACGTATAGTTGTCTGCTACCACCTGGGAGTCTAGACGCCGCGCCTCCCTGCTTGTAGACAGCTTTTACTTCGTCTTGCCCTCGTTTACCGCCAAACCCACTTTTGCTGACTCTTTTTCGATAGCGGAAAATGCAGCAGTGACATCACGCTTGCTGCGGCCAATGATGTCAATATCATCAGCGTAAGCAAGGAGCTGGACACTTTTATAAAAAATAGTGCCAGCTCGATGCACACCGGCTTTCCGCAAGACCCCTTCCATCACAAAGTTGAAGAGGTTGCACGACAGGGGGTCGCCTTGTCTGAAACCTCGAACGGTATTGAAAGGCTCGGAGAGGTTTGTTCCTACCTTGACAGAGCTGATGGTGCTGCTTCAATGTCATCCTGCAAAGACGTATCAGCTTTGCAGGAATACCGAACTCAGACATGGTGGCATATAGGCGTTCTCGTGTCGGACTATCGAATGCAGCTTTGTAATCGACAAAGAGATGGTGTGTGTCAATTCCATTTTCGTGGGTTTTCTCAGGATTTGGCGCAATGTGAAGATCTGGTCTATGGTGGATTTGCCAGGTCTGAAGCCGCACTGATAAGGTCCGATCAGTGTGCTGGTATACGGCTTCAGTCGTTCACATATTACGCCTCGATAGGACCTTATATGAGATGGCAATCAGGCTAATTCCCCGGTAGTTGGTGCATATCGTCGGGTCGCCTTTCTTCAGCACAGGACAAAGGACGCTGAGATTCCAATCGTTGGGCATGCTTTCTTCTAGCCATATTTCGCAGAAGAGCTGATACATGCACCTTATCAGCTCTTCGCCGCCGGCCTTAAACAACTCTGCAGGCAGTCCATCAGCACCGGCTGCTTTGTTGTTTTTGAGTCGCATAATAGCAACTCGGAACTCGTCATGGCTAGGTAGTGGTATATCCACATTGTCGTCGATTGGTGGTATCGGGCTGCTTCCTCCAATGGCGGGATTGGTGCCGTCATCGCCTGCTAGCAGCTTGGAGAAATGCGCCCTCCATAACCTCAGCGTACACTGCGTATCTGTAACCAGATTCCCGTTTTCATCTGAGGCGGGTTCCAAACCCTGCGCTCAACCATTTACCGTCTGGATGACTCGCTGCACACATTAGCTCGCTATCTAGCGGATGCTAGGATAGCTACCCAGGAGGTGCCACGAGGAGGCTGTGTGTCAACTTGCAATCATTCGTAGACAGAGATCGCACTGGCGGCCACCAAGTTGACCGCAATCAGAAACTTTACTCTGTACGAATGAAAGCCATCCCATAGTCCCATAGGATAGGCAACTTGGCAGCAACAAATAAGGAGAAAAACAAGCTCCATAGCCGTAATATTTAAAAGTATACCTTGACCGCCTATTTGGTTGTGAGTAGAGGCACAACCTGTCAACGCGACAAAACAAAATACCTCCAACGGGTCAGGTATTACTTTAAATAAAACAAGTAGAAAGCTACAGTCGAGTGTACTCGACTGTGAGATACCTGCTACCCATTTTGAATAAAAGCATTATATTTTGCGGTATATTTTTCAAAATATACCAAATATACTACAAAAATACTAAAAAAATATACCAAATGGTATATGTGGTATATCGTTATAGTACCTCATTCAAAATATACCATAGACGGCACAATATACCAGACTGTCAGACAAAGTCACTAAGACCCCCAGTAAGTAGTCGTTTTTGCCCATACAAAAGTATTTCTTTAATAACTTCGACAATTTTATCTAATTATTGTATATACCAATTCGTAACTCTAGCTTTAAAATTAAGCTTGTTATTCGATTTTTTGATTTGCGGAGGCGGAAGGGGGCGTGGCAAAAATTTGAAACAAACTTGATCTGCGTGCAAACATAACAAATATTGCCGAAAAAATTATAGCTCGATCTCTTATAGTCTCTGAGATCTAGGTGTTCATACGGACAGACGGACAGACACACAGATACACAGACACACAGACACACAGACGGACATGGCTATATCGTCTCGGCTGTTGACGCTGATCAAGAATATATATACTTTATAGGGTCGGAGATGCCTCCTTCTACCTGTTACATACATTTCCTGCCGGCACAAAGTTATAATACCCTGCTACCCTATGGGTAGCGGGTATAAAAATGGCATCATCGAATATGAGCGCATTGCTGGACAGGCAATTAATAACAGGCGAAGAGATCCAAAACGTAATAAGGGATTACAAAAAGGACTCGCCTGAGCGAAAACAACAGCATGACTACTTCCAAAAACGCATTGAGAAGTTAGTTAAGCTGCTGGAAACATTTTCTAAAGAGCATTTAAATATAAAAGTAAAACAGAAGGTGCTAAAATTGAGCACAATTAATTTAAAAACGACAACTTCAATCAAATAAGGGATTTGGTTGTATCCTACAAAGGAGAATTTAATAAACAATTATCCACAATACAAATGGATACTGGATCGGTTACTTCCAGTGAAGAAGAATCAGAACTGGATCCAATGATTCGTGACCAAAGGGTTCTGCTGGATAGCTTGGAACGCATCATGAACAAAATGACGGATGAAACTCGTCAAGGATTTATGCCAATCATAAATCAGTATTGGAATAATATAACAACGATCCACATAGAAATTTATAAAAAATTTGAGGATCCTGCAAAACTTGGATATAGCGACCGGAGATATTTAGCAGCTGAAGACGCCGTCATAGGAGTCCAAACTATAACATGTGAAGAAAGTATCTCTCGTCCTGCCAACATACCCCAAATGCATGCCTCATTGCCGTTGCCGAAGGTTGAAATTCCCAAATTTGATGGGGATTATTTAAAATGGCAACAATATCATGACATCTTCAAGAAAATGATTCATGAAGCATCATTACATATCATTCAAAAGATGTGGTACTTAAAAACTAGCATCATTGAGAGGCTGAGCGTTTAATACGCCATCTATCCTTAACCGAAGGAAATTATGAAACAGCATGGAATATGCTACAAGAGCGTTTTAGCAACAAAAGAGTGCTAAGTAACGCATTAATACAAAAATATTGGACCAACCATCAATAACAAATGATGGCAAGTCTATAAAAGCAATGTATGATAATATCAAAGAAACATTATCTGCACTAAATAACATTGAATTCAAACTGAAAACTGGGATCCAATACTGTTATGTAGTTTGACAAGGAAATTGGATCGTCAAACTCATATGTTATATGAACAATCAGTTGTAGACTCAAAGAAGCTGCAGAAACTGGATCAGTTTTTGACCTTCTTGGAACATCGGTTCCTTACATTGGAGGCTACCGGCAGTGATAAGATAAATCACAGCAAAAAGGCACATGCGCTCAGATTGGTAAAGAATATACATGCTATTTCTTCAACAAAACCAATCACATTATATACAAGTGCAATCACTTTTTGAAGAAAACAACAGCTGAACGATTAAATTGGATTCAAAGGAACAAGTTATGCGTAAAATGTTTTAAACGCGATCATTCAGCAAAGGAATGCCAGAAGAAAAATTGTTTCAAATGCGATAAAAGGCATAACACTCTTCTACATTTGGAATCGAAGCCTGAATCCAAAACAGCAGCATCAGCAAGTGGAGTACAAACCAATCATGTACTTTTAGCCACTGCTCGAGTTATTATTGAAGGCAATAATGGACAAATGGCCGAATTCAGAGCCTTACTTGACTCAGGTTCTCAAGTCAATGTAATCTCTGAAAGAGCATTAAATATATTGGCTCTCAACGTTAAAAATCAGAGCTACAAATAAATGGAATTGGTGGACGAACACAAACATCGAAGGCACGTGTTAATGTTATGCTCAAATCACAGCATAACAATTTCAACTCTCGATTGGAGGCTATTGTATTGCCTCACAATTTTGCAGATCAACCAGGACAGTCAATTGATATTGCTCGTTGGAAACTTCCAAAGCATATTGAATTGGCAGATCCTAACTTTGACAAAGCAGGAAAGATTGATCTACTCTTAGGAGCAGAACATAATGCGACATAATGCAGGACAAGCATTTATCGTTGGGTAAAGGACTGCCAAGATTACAGAAAACCAAACTAGGATGGATTGTGGCTGGAAAATTAAAACATAATTCATCAAGATCAACTACGTGTGCAGCTCTAACGGAAGAAGATAAGGTAGACCAACAAATTACGAAATTTTGGGAACTGGATTCATTCTCAACCGATACACCATGTCTATCACCACTGGAGAAACAATGTGAAATGCACTTTCTCCAGAACATTCAGACTGCAATTGATAAGAAACCGATTGTTAGTCTCCCATCCATGGATAATGCTTAAGCCCTGGGGAGAGTCGTGATCTTGCGACACGACGATTCCTTTCCTTGGAAAAACGGCTATTGCGAGATCCACAAACTAAGGCAAGTTATGTGGATTTCATGAAAGAATATGAAGCTCTTGGGCATATGAAGGAGATGCACACAAATGAAATAACAAAAGCACGGTACTTCATACCACATCACTGTGTGCTCAAACCTGAAAGTACAACAACCAAATTAAGAGTGGTTTTCGATGCATTTGCAGTTACTTCGTCACTTACTGCACAAAGGACCTACGGTGCAAAACTCTTTATTTTCAATTTTGATGCGATTTATGACTCACAAATATGTTTTCACGGCGGACATAGAGAAAATGTACCGTCAAATCTGGATAAATCCCGAGGACCAATATTTCCAAACAATTGTTTGGCGCAATGATCCATCTGAGGATTTGCGATACTACAGATTAAAACGGTTACCTATGGAACAAAAGCTGTACCATATTTAGCCACAAAATGCTTGCAGCACATAGCACAAAAAGGCAGAAAGGAATACCCTAATAGTGCTGCCGCATTGGAAAACGACTTCTATGTAGACGATTGCATAACCGGAGCCGAAACTATACCAGAAGCTCTACAGAGGCAACAACAGCTTAACAAACTTCTGCAAAATTCTAGATTCAAGTTAAGAAAATGGTGTACCAACAATTTCCAAGTTCTACAAGGAGTTCCAAGGGAAGACATCACTTCAAATGTACAACTAAAGGAGACTTCATATGAGGACTACACGATTAAGACCCTCAGATCACCTTTGTGGGAAAACGGAGATAGCAACAAAGGCCAACATATCAAGACGAGATGTTGTGTCTGAAATCTTTAGGATATTTGATCCTCTTGGTTTATGTTTCCCAGTTATGAGTACAAAGACGATCTGCCGGCTCATCTTCAGGAGGAATGGAAACGCTACAGGGAGGAGCTAAAGGTCCTTAACACCATAAAAGTACCACGTCACGTCTACTCAGGAAAACACCTGTGACGGCAGAATTCCACACATTTGTTGATGCCTCGGAGAAAGCATATGGAGCTGCTGTATATATCCGACCAACATATAAGGACAGGCGAAGAACGATCCAGTTATTATGTGCAAAATCTCACTTAGCACCAATAAATACAATAACTCTACCACGTCTGGAACTTAAGGCTGCTGTATTAGGAGCACAGTTGACTTCCAAAATAAAGGAAGACTTGGGCATGAAAAATGCATCCACATATTACTGGTCTGATTCACGGATTTTACTGTCATGGATTAATTGCTCATCATCCATTCGAGACAAATTCGTTGCCACTAGAGTTGCAACAATACATGAGCTATCCATACCAAAACAGTGGAGACATGTTGCATCAGAACACAATGCAGCAGATGTCCTCTCCAGAGGAATGACGGCTTCAAAATTCGCGGAACATGCCATGTGGTTCTACGGCCCTATGTTCCTACATGGTTCATCATCCACATGGCCGGCTCCTTTTATTGCTACCAACGAGGAATTAACAATTATGAATCCGCCAAAGGTTAGTCAATCATCCGTGATGACTATCACAAAAGAGGAGGACATAATATACACAATACAACATAATAATTCGTTTAACAAGCTACTCAGAGTAATAGCTTACATGATGCGCTTCCGACGTAAGAAGAAATACATAAGCCACACCATTGAGTTTGAAGAAATAATGGAAGCCCGAAAAATTGTTCTCCGCAACATTCAAAATATCGACTTCAAAGATGACATCAAACATCTTAAGTGGCAAAGGGAGACACGAAAAGGCAGTTCAAACAACTCACTGTCACCATTCTTAGATCAGAATGGAATTTTGCGTGTAGGAGGTCGACGGGAGGCGGCAAATATATCATTCGACTCCAAACATCCGATACTTCTGCCATATAACGATCCTGTTGTGAAGATGATTCTTGTGCAAATACACAAGGACAACAAGAATTGCGGACCTCAGGCTCTATTAACTACATTAAGGCAGCAATTCTGGATCCTTAAAGGAAAAACTATGGCTAGGAGCACGGTAAAAGCCTGTGTCAAGTGCACTAAAGCTAAGCCAAAATTAATGGAGCAGATCATGGGAAATCTGCCACCACTTAGGGTAACGCAAGCTCGACCATTTTTCAACTCTGGCGTCGATTATTGTGGACCATTTAAAATCCACTACAAAGTGAGAGGAAAGAAGCCTAGCACAGCTTACATTGCCATATTCTGCTGTTTCGCGACTTAAGCTGTGCATCTCGAGCTGGTTAGCGATCTCACAACAGAAGCATTCTTGGCAGCACTTCGTCGTTTCATTGCTCGGCGAGGAAATGCCAAACTCTTCACTGCGACAACGCAACAAATTTTGTGGGAGCAAAAACAAGTTGCAGGAGTTAAAGGAGGCTCTATTCTCCGATAATGCGAAAACCCAAATTCTCCAGGAGTACAACAACAAGGGAGTTTAATTTAAATTCATCCCACCTCGTGCACCACACTTCGGAGGATTATGGGAAGCTGCAGTAAAGTCGGCAAAACATTTATTACTAAAAATGTGACGACAGCCGATCTTACTTATGAAGAACTGGAAACAGTTATAGTCGAAATAGAGGCCATATTGAACTCTCGACCATTAACACCACTGTCCGATGACCCAAATGACGTTACAGCACTAACGCCTGGACACTTCCTAATTGAGAGCCGCTAACTGCACAAGCTGATTGTGAACCATCGCAGCAACCAAAAACGTTAGGTAACCGATGGCAGGCCGTTTCAAAACTGAAGCATGCATTTTGGAAACAATGGTCGCAGGATTATCTACAACAGTTGCAGCAACGTCAAAATGGAGAAGATCCTCAGCAAACATAAAGTAAGGCACTTTAGTAATAATAAAGGAATACAATGTTCCGGTATTACAATGGCCCATGGGAAGAATTGTTCGAGTCTTCTGCGGAAAGACAACTTTGCACGAGTGGTTGAAGTTAAACCGACCAAAGGGATCTTTAAACGTGAGATTCAACATGTTGCTCCACTCTTTAATGAAGAAGAACCCACTGACAAACATCCAATTGAAGAAGATGAAGTGGAAGAAGAAAACAAATAAATTTGGTTATACCGAACTACTGGATCTTCAACGGGATCTTGTACCAAACCGAAGACTCAGACTTCCACATAGACTTGAGACGATCAAGCATCACCACATCGCAATGTACATCGGCCTAACATTCATCATAATAATATTGACCATTCACTGGGTAAGAAAATGGTACAAAGGAGATAAGAGACCACAGCAAGTCCAGATACCAGCGGTGGCAATGAGGAAAATTGATACGACTTCGAGTCCGCCGTTCACCATTAACATCGATGATTGTTGAAACTGCGTTCAACGGCCGGGAGGATGTACGATTTCGAGACAAGCAGAAAATCGTGCGCTGCAGATAGATAACAGATAGTCACACCATCTGCCAGCACGCATGATTTGACCTGCATGCGTCATAAATTTAAGCGATATAAGATAAGGTTATCCTATTTTACAACTGTCCAGACTATTAACTATTGATTATCAGGCTACCCATTGTAAACTATAAACAGATAATAATTAGACCGAAACAAACATTAGTTCTTAAGATATTGTATATATAAGCCCTGCATATTCCACAATAAAATCAGTACTTAACGAAAACTCGTGGTATTCACTTCTCCGAGCTCAATTTGCTTCAAGTACAGATTGCGGCAACGAAATTGTTACTGGTATCAAGAACCGGTGGCAGACAAAACAAACCTTTCAGCTAACATTATTAACAACCCCTTTTCTGCAAACGAAGGAAACTGTTTGATAACAGTGACAAGTTCCGTTTTCTGCTCAGATGTCAACTCGAGTTGCTGCGGATCATTAAATGTAATTGAGGCAATGCTGTTAGTGTGAGCCTGGTGCATCAAAAACATTGGCAATAGCTCGAAATCTCTCCAAAACTCAATACCTAAATACAAGTCTTGCGACAAAGTCGGTACGATATAAAATCGTTGTGAATGTGTCTTGCCCTTAAACTGGACAGGAATAACCAACTTGCCACAAATTTGTTGCCTATTTCCATCAGCAGTTTTTACAGCTGATGACAACCGCGTATATTCGGAATTATTAGTTAATATTTCTTCTGCTAACTTCCCACCAATGCAGTTAATATTAGCGCCAGTGTCCATTAACCCCGTTATCAATTTGCCTAGTATATTGACTTGGGCATAAGGACGAAGATCACCCGTGATGTCTACTATTGACGCTAACAAAGCTCTTTTTTCCTCCTTTTTTATTTCGTCTTCCCCTTCCTCTGCTTATTACGAATACAAGAACTACAAACATCATCTACATCTGAAATAATGGATCTAGCCGGGTTTACTTGAACTTTTGGTATTATTTTCGATACATTTGTATCTTCAATTACTCCGTGTTGGTGTTGTTGCACTTGTCAACGGTGCACGCCCATATGAGTTTTTGGAATTGCACACTTCGTGCAACTGGGTCGATAAGTGTCACGCTTACCACAACCGTAACAAAACACTTTACGTTCTGCTACGCAATCTTGGTATCGATGACCACTCTTCCCACAATTCCAACAAGAAAGTGTTAGAGCATCCAACTCCAGATTCTCTGGCTCTTCAACATCATCCTCTTCATCCATTGTGGCTTGTACCGTGACTTCACTTACATGCCGTCTCGGAACGGTTGATGGCATTGAAAGGGTTTTCAAAACCACAGTGAACAGTGTGACGCAACTGCTCAACGCTGAATATTGGCACATACAATAATTCGTGCTGAATATCAGAGAGCAAATTGGCTCGCAAAACTTCCAGTATGGACTGCTCACTCATTGGGCTGTTCAAACGATCTACTAATGCCACAATGGCTTCGTAGAACTGATCGGACGATTCGTTGGCTTTCTGTTTTCGCTGCGAAATAGCTGCTGAATCTCCAAATCGGTTCTACCATCCGTAAACTGAGTTTTCAACGCTTTGCACAAATCTGCCCAGCGAAGTTGTGAACCCTGTGGCGAAGAGTTGACACCAACTTGCGGCGCTCTCTGATTTACCAACGGATTCGTTTCTAGCCGATTTGGTAATCCAAATAACTCCTCAAAACTTTGTTGATGTGGACTTGGTGGAGAAGGTCTAGGAATGGATTGAATTGGTTCAGTATTGGCAGCTAGCTGTTGCTGAACTAATCTCTGAAAACCATTTTCCATCACCAGCGATAGTATCTGCGTTTGCTGCACTAATGCTGCTGATATTGCAGCCGCAATTGCCTGTTGTATTTCTTGGCCAACAGCACTTGCCGCTGGCTGAGCTATTGGACTCTGAGCCACAACTAGTTGCGGAGCTTGTGGAATTGGAGTCGGCTGCCTTGGCTGCGAGCTGTATCTTCCACCAATATCAGTAGAATTTTCCCCATTGAATTTGCCGATGGAACCGTCGGCGCGGTTTTCGCTTGCCCTCTAGTTCTCATGTTTGCACTTGAACTGGCTGCTTCTAATTCTTCAGCAAGATTCATTCATTCAGCAAGAAGATCTTATTAACACAGTGCGACACACTGGACACAAATTCCTATTGTCACTACGAGTATTAAATTAATGAGTACGAGTATTGTATTAATGATTGCACCTTGTAGCTAACAATTGAGCAGGATGTTCGACCTCCTGAGTGCAACAAATGGTTTCCCTGAATTATCTGACCTGGCATGATATATAAGACCTAAGCGTCAGAATTTACTGAGAAATTCTGCTACGCCAAACAAATGTATCAATAAATAATAATAATGGGAAAATAAATAATATATAAATAAAAAAAGATTTAAATAAATAAGAGAAAAATTAAATAAATAAATAAATAAACAAATATCAAATTATAATTAACACATAAAAATAACTGAACAATTAAATAGATAAATAAATAATAATACAAATGCAAATTTCAACAAAACTGATAATCAACCACGATTCATAAGATATTTGGAAACCATGAAAAACTTCACAGAGTGCAAGTTAGCCTCTAGATTTTCTAATTAACCCACCTGAATGGATAGGACTAGTTGCTAGATAAGCATACCTTCAATTAGTATGACGAGAAAGCAGCTCTGAGCCACGATCCGTTTCAAACACTAATTGAAATGTGAATGCCTTAACAACTACTAACAGGAAAGATAAATAAATTGGGGAAAATATAAACATTCATAAAGCTTCTTCAGGTTAAAATACCAACTTTAAGAGCAATTATTTCAAAACTAAGTATAGCGTAATAGCGCATGCAAACCATACTCAGTCGATAATATATCGCCTAATTAGTACTACTACCTGTAAACTTCTATGATAGCTAAAGATGGACAATGAACAATACTAAACACATTAAGCTGACTTGCGCCACCACGGGACTATGCAACCCCAGTCAATAAGTTTAATTGTCAATTGCTGAATTAATTTTGTAGTACTAATGTATTTCCATTGTTTTCATTAGGTGTTTTGCTTACCGCAAGAGGCAGATCTGGTCCACGAACTTTTTCAAAGTAAGCTCTGCACCTAAAGAAATACAACAGCATATAAATGACAGTAGACAGTTTGAAGCTATTATTTTCGAACACGTCAACCACTACTGTCTTGGTTAAGTCCTTTGGTCCTGGTCTTATGAGGTATTACTTTCTCGATAGCAACACAGACACAAAGAGACTAACCTAGTACACAAATATGGATAAGGACAACAAAAAGACTTGAATCACTAGATGTTATTGATTCTAGAGCATATATAATACTTTAAAGGCCATATTTAGATTCAATACAAAAACAGGCCACACGATTGGGCTGATGCCAGATGACTGCAGGTGTGACCACTCAGGCCAGCGACAGTGTGGTCGCGATCGAAAGTTATCGATAGCGACAAAGCTGGTATACTGTGCGTGTGACCGTGTCATACGCGCAGACACACTGGTCTTCGTTTCCTCTGAAGATGGTCACCCTGCCATTTTAGTGCTTTTCTGCATTCTATCATATGTTCAAATTTTCTTCTGCGCACAAGCACACGTATATTTTCAAGTGTCGAATAAAAGTTTGTAAAAGTGAACAAACTCAGTATTTACGAAAAGTGAAAGAGTTTTATTTATTTGAAAGACGCCCCCTACACATTTTGGTCCTTCGAGCCGGATTTTTGGATATCGCTCGACCCCAGCAAGCAATTGGTTGTCAAGATAAGTAATACACTTTTTCTCCATACATTTTGTGCAAGTGTCGTGTTCGCGCCATATTTTTTCCTTGTACCTTATATATATGTGACATATATATATATACATACATATACATACGACATATATACATCCACATACAACACACATACATATACGTACACTTCCATACACGACACTTACACACATATACACTCCGTATATGTCCCATACATACTGAAGTTATATACTCAAGTCCAGTATTACTCATATAATATATATATATTATCACATACATATACGTATACTGTTTCACATACATATACACTCCGTATATGTTCCTCATATATTGATATTATACAATATATTCAAGTCCATTGTTGCATATATAATATATATATATTCCGTACACGTTACATATACACTCCGTATATGCTCCTTATACATTGAGATTATAAATACCAATCCGTTATTACACATACATATATATTCTCCACCTCCGCATACGTATATAAACAGCAGCAATCACACCGATTAATAAAGATTCACGCTGCTGTTTGTGTTTTACTTAAACAATTTTGTTTTTTCCAACAGCGATTTTTTCCTCGTCTGTTTTCTTGTGTCAGCTTTGCTCACTATCCTGTGACAGCCGAAGTTTTTCTCCATTTGTGCTTGCTTTCGGCTGTCCGCTTTACCGTGAGACTTTGTTGAGAAAAGACTCTAAAGTGACTGCCGAAGCATAGTATGTCCAAGAGCCAAAAGAGCGAAAAGGACTCAAAACACTCGTTAAAGCTTCCGACCACAGCTCGTCGCCTGTCGTCCGCTTCGCCCGCTCCTTCGGGGTCCAAATCCGCCACCCCTGCCGCTCAACTCCGAGTAAATGTCGATCGTCCGTCGCCGTCTGCTTCTGCAAAACTCCGCCGTTGCGTACATCTTCGACTGCTCCACGTAGTCAGGCAACTACCCGTTCCGTCCAAGCTAAACTTAGCGAAACCCATGCGATGGCTCTCAGCAACTTCGTCAGTGTCTCCGACAGACTGGTGCACTTTGAGAGTCGGGTCAGAGGGCCTGCAGCCGAAGACGACAATGTACACACGTACGAGATCCGTCGTGACCGGCTGCAAGCCCTCTGCGACAATGTCGTAGCCGCCTATTCCACATGCGCTGATGCACTGCATCAAGACGGCGACAGTGAAGGCACACAGGCCATGGAGGCGAAATACGATCACTGCTATGCAGTGTATGAGCGGTGTCTCGCCCATGTTAAGGGGCAAATTACCCAAGCTTCCGGGTCCAGCAGGAGAGAAGCATCCGTTCCTCCTGTATACTCCAGTGGCTGCCGGCTCCCTCCAGTCGACACCGAAGTGTTCCGTGGGGATTACTTGCGGTGGCCGACCTTCCGTGACCTTTTCACGGCCATCTATGTCAACAATCCAAGGTTGACTCCGGTTGAGAAACTTTTAAATTCGAAGACCGCAGATGAGGCCAATGAAATAGTAGCCAAAATTCCGCTGACGAACGATGGTTTCGCGTCGGCTTGGGGTGCTCTCTGCGAACGGTTTGAGAACAAGCGCTTGTTAATAACAAGCCAGTTGAAAATCCTGTTCAACCTGTCCACGGTTATCCAAGAGTCGGGAGCAGCTATATAGGAGCTGCAGTGCACGATTCAGCGTTGCTTGACCGCTCTTGAGCATTCAGACATTTCCGTCTGTAGCCCGTTCGCAAACGTCCAAACTCCCCAAGCTCACACTCTTGTTGTGGGAGCAATCTTTGGTGGACAAAGCAAAATTCCCGCATGGCAGGATATGAGCACGTTCCTCAATGAGCGCTACCGTACGCTTGAAGCGATTGAGGACGTGAAACAGACTGCCAACTCACAGATCGCGACTGCAGGGCCATCCCGTCCGCAAAATTCCAAGCGAGTCAACTCCTTTGAGGCCCGAATCACTCCGAAAGGCAAATCGTGTGTGACTCGGTCAATGAGAGAATGACATACATTAAACAGAAAAGTCTCTGTTTAAACTGTTTCGCAAGAGGTCACCAACTCCGAGAGTGTACGAGTGCGCACAATTGCTTTACATGCAAATGGCGGGGCGACAGTGCCCACAATGGTGCCTCTTCATCTTCCAATATACAGTCCACTCTAAATCCAACGGCAACAAATGTGCAAAATTTCTTTGCCAATAATGCTCAGAATGTCCTTCTCGGCACGGCGGTCATCAATGTTTGCCACTTGGGCACTACATATACCGCACGTGCGCTAATTGATTCCGGGTCCGAAGCGACCTTCATTTCTGAGCGTTTGTTCCAACGCATTAAGTTGCCTTTCCAGTCCGTGCGAGCCCAGGTATCCGGGCTAAATCACGCAGTTGCGGCCCAATCGCAGAAGTTATGTCACTTCAGCATTGGTTCTCCGACGAAGCCGAGCCATATCGAGACTTCGGCATACGTAATTCCACAGTTGGCGGGCAAACTGCCCTCCTTCGACATGCCGCGAACTTTCCTAAGGGATCTACCAGCGATAGAACTGACAGATCCACACTTCTACAAGAGCGCTCAGATCGGCTCCCGGCCAAACATTTGTGGCTCACTCCTTGGGCAGGAAACCGTGTTTGGCTGGATTCTTACCAGCCCTGTCTCCCAGAGTATGTCGACAACTGTTTCTGCGTTTTCGACAAGAGTCGCCCTCCAAGCAGACGAACAGCTCGACAGCCTACTTTCCAAATTTTTGAGGTGGAGGATATTCCAGCGAAGCTGATAAAGGAGTCAGACTTCGTTTGCGAAGAAAACTTCGTTAAGACTACTTCTCGTAGCAAATGTGGCAGATATCGGGTGACTCTTCCATTCCGGAAGCCCGATGGCATTGAACTGGGTCATTCCAGATCTATAGCGCTGGCTCAATTCCTCAAGAATGAGAACCGTTTGTCAAGAAACGTTTCTCTAAAGAAACAGTACAATGCCGTTCTCCAGGAGTACGTGGACTTGGGTCATATGACACCCACGACTCCTAATTTCTACCTGCCTCACCACGCCGTGTTCAAACCAGATAGCACCACAACGAAGGTGCGGGTCGTTTTCACCGCATCTTGTCCATCCTCAAATGGCAAGAGTCTGAATGATATCCTTCATTCAGGGCCCATTCTCCAACCGGATCTCACGTTGCAGATCCTCAGATGGCGATACTATCGATATGTCATGGACTCGAAGCACACACCGTTCCAACGAATTCTGTTCCGTACGTCGGACGCTGAGATCCGTGACTTCGAATTGAACACAGTGACATTCGGTGTCAACTGTGCGCCTTTCCTGGCTCTACGAGTCCTCCAGCAACTTGCTGATGACATACGCTTGGAGTATCCTCTCGCAAGCCGAGTCATTTCCAACAACATGTATGTGGACGACGTCCTGGCGGGGACACACACGAAAGAAGAGGCCATCCGGACCATTGCGGAAGTGTGTGCAGCCCTGGACAGCGCTCGCTTCCCGCTGAGGAAGTGGACGTCGAACCATAAGAGCGTGCTGAAGGACATTCCAAAGGAGCATCTACTTCGAGAAGATTTCCTCGAACTCGAAGACTCCAGTACGGCGAAAACTCTGGGCATCAGGTGGCAAGCTCACGATGACGAGTTCTTCTTCATGCCACCAGAGGTTGCCCATCAGGACTCCTACACGAAGAGGGAAGTGCTTTCGCAAATCGCTAAGCTTTTCGACCCAGCCGGGTGGCTGGCCCCTTTCGTTATCCGAGCCAAGATCTTCATGCAGGAGATCTGGCTGAGAACGCTCGAATGGGACGAGCATCTACCCACGGATCTTTCACTCCAATGGAAGGAGTACCTCCAGAGCTATCCTGCTCTGGGAAAGATCCGGATTCCAAGATGGGTCCAATTCCAGACAAGAGTGAAGTTCCAGTACCACGGATTCTGTGATGCATCAGAAAGGCCTGTCTCGCCTGGTTGAACAAGCCACCCTGCAGATGGACAACCTTTGTGGCCAATCGTGTGGCCAAAATCGTCCAAGCCAGCGACGCCAAAACTGGTCGCATGTGCGATCCGAGCACAATCCGGCAGATCTTGCAAGCCGAGGTGTCCTGCCACAAGAGTTGATTCGTAATCCTTTGTGGTGGCTTCATCTCCCGTCGGATCAATGGCCAACATCTCCAAGTCCCATTCCGGAGACTCTGCTGGAGCAGCGGATTAAGTGCAACGTCGCTAAGTCACCTCCTACTCCTGACTTCCTGAGTAAGTTCTCTGAGTTTGGCAAAGCACTGCGCACGTCTGCCTATGTTCTTAGATTCATCGATAGAAGTCGAAAGTTGGCAGTTCCAAGCTCTACCGTGGTCCAAGCGGATTAGCTGTCATGGATCCAAGAGCGGCTAATCGTCATGGCTCAACGACAAACTTTCCAACAAGAATACCAATGTCTGCAGTCCAAGCAGCAGGTTCCTTCCTCAAGTTCAATCCGAAACTTGAACCCTTTCCTCGATGGCAAGGGGATTCTACGGGCCTGTGGGCGTCTGAGGGCGTCCCACTCGCTGAGTTATGATGAGAGTCATCCAGTTATCCTCTCGTATTCCTCGTCCTTTGCACGACTACTGGTTCGTTTCACCCATCGTATATCCTTACATGGGGGTAATTAAGTCGTCATGCGGCTGATCCGTTCCAGATTCTGGATTCCAAAATTGAAGGTCCTCGTCAAATCCACCATCAACTCTTGCAAAGTTTGCGTGATATACAAGAAGAGATTGCAGACCCAAATGATGGGGGACTTGCCCAAGGAAAGGGCGTCCTACTCGAGACCTTTCACGCACACTGGAGTCGACTTCGCCGGCCCATTCGAAATAAAGAATTACACTGGCCGAGCTTGCCTCATCACCAAAGGGTATGTCTGCGTCTTCGTGTGCTTCAGCACGAAGGCGATCCACTTGGAGGCAACATCGGATCTCACGACGGAGAAATTCCTGGCCGCATTCTCCCGTTTCATCGCACGGCGCGGGTGTCCATACCAGATGTACTCGGACAACGGAAAACCTTCGTTGGAGCTGACAAGGTGATCTCCAACGACTTCTTGGAAGCGACGAGGGAGTGCATCATCACACAACACGCCCACAAGACCCTATCCTGGCACTTCAACCCGTCGGACGCCCCGCATATGGGTGGATTATGGGAAGCCGGCGTAAAGAGTTTTAAGGCAGTCTTTACAAGGCGACATCCACCTCGAAATATACGTTCGAAGAGTTGTCCACTCTTCTCGCTAAGATCAAAGCCCGCCTGAACTCGAGGCCGATTTCCCTAAGTCCGAGGATCCGTCGGATTTACTAGCGCCAACACCTGGCAATCCTGCCGCAGCGCGGAAGGTGCAGGGTGTGTCGGGGGACCACCACACACTGCTGCACTTCAAGGAGGCACGCAGCACTCACCCCAACCGTCAGCGACGAGGCGATGACCAACCGGTCTCCACCCGGTCCCGAACCCCAACAAGGCCACGCTCGCCAAGGCCGCGCTCGCCACGGTCACGCTCGACACGGTCACGCTCCCGCTCGCCGTCACCCCATCGACCGGCCTCGCCGACGTCCGAGGGGCTTTTCCGACGTCGCTGGCATCCTTGCTGCAGGACAAGGCTGTGAGCATCCTACCGACGGCCAACATCCTGATCGACACCGGATGTAAGACATTCGAGATGCGAGCGCTGATCGACCCGTGCGCGGCGACCAGCCGTATCAGCGCATCATTGGCAACGGCCCACCGGCTATCCGTCACCCGCGTTGATACGGAAGGCGTCTGCACGGCGATCATCCGCTCGCGGACATCCAAGTTCCGTCGAAAGGTGCTGCTGCAGGTGGACTCACAACTCTGCTGCCGCACCCCTCCGACCCGTCGATGGCGAAAACTTGGAGCAGTTCCACAGCATCACGCTCGCCGACGAACGCTGGTTTCAGCCATCGATGGTGTCCCTGGTGCTCGGCACTGATGTGTATCCTCACATCATCCAACCTGGCCTCCTGCCGAGCACCAACGGTTTGCCAATGGCCCAGAATTCCACCTTGGGTTGGATTCTGTCCGGTCCATTTGGACAATGATACCGTTTTCAACTCATTGCAAGGGGGAGGATGTTGATGCCAGATGACTGCAGGTGTGACCACCAGGCCAGCTGACAGTGTGGTCGCGATCGAAAGTTATCGATAGCGACAAAGCTGGTATACTGTGCGTGTGACCGTGTCATACGCGCAGACACACTGGTCTTCGTTTCCTCTGAAGATGGTCACCCTGCCCTTTTAGTGCTTTTCTGCATTCTATCATATGTTCAAATTTTCTTCTGCGCACAAGCACACGTATATTTTCAAGTGTCGAATAAAAGTTTGTAAAAGTGAACAAACTCAGTATTTACGAAAAGTGAAAGTGTTTTATTTATTTGAGAGACGCCCCCACACAGCATGGGGTTCAAGGGAAGGGCCAACTAATAGGACGCACCACTTATAATAATAATACATTTAAAATTCGCATACATATGGTAAAACAGAGAAGAAGGAGGGTAATGGGAAGGTTACATTAAACAATAGTGAAAGAGAAGAGAGAGGGAAGGAGAGGAAAGGAAAGTTAACAAAGAAGTCGGAGCCACTCTATAATGCAACACAGCTGTTATTGTGTGCAGACGCTCACCCTACCATGATTCTGCATTCATTGCCAAAAGTAAAAGTTGGCAGGATCCCTAAGAGACAGTGGTTCGGCTAACCTACTCCTGCTTGGTTAGGCATGGTTCCAAATAAAATTAAACAATTAAGCGGACATACTTAATTTATTAATATATGACAGCAATAATTTAAATATTAACAACATTATGAAATGACAAGAAAAATAAATAAATAAATAATTTAATGGAAAAACATAGTAAGTGTGTATGAGGCAGAAATTGAACAGATAAGGCAAAAACGAAAAAAAAATAAATAAATAAAGACTAAAAATAATTAACCTATAAATATAAAATATGATCTAGCATAAATATAATATAAATAATTATTTTTGGTTTTGAAAATTATTAATAATTTAAGAATTTTGCAATTAAAATGACTTCATTGAGAATGATGGAAAGCACAATGTATATAGGCAAACATGATCTATATTTTAACGAGAAAAGCTCTGCGCAAGCAATTGTAGGAGGAACAGCTGATGACTGTCACTCAATGCAGGCCTGTATATGGCCAGCCTTAAAAGGTCGTTGACCGCTGGGACTGCAGTAGCAGATGTAGCAGCGCTATGGTGAGATGCACCAAAAGCTCTAACTCATATGTATATAATTAATTAGTAAGAGCAAGGCAGACTTACATACATTCTGCGACTCCCACGCAGAAAGATCTTTCCTTGTGTTAGTGACTGTCTGTGGTGAAGCTGTAGATAAAGAGTAACAAGAAATGCGTAAAAGCTGGCTGCTATGATCTGCTAGTGCAATTCCACATACATAGGTACATACAAAGGTATGCAGGTATGAGTGTACCTACTTTGCAAGCAATACAGAAACGTTAAATTTAATAGTTAAATAGAATTTTTCAAGGATATTTTGCCTATATATGGTGCCTTATATGCATTCTTAAATGTTTGCCATTGTGCTCTTGTACAATTAACCAGTGGTACTTGTACTATCCGGGCCCAAGAAAAGTTGTTGATTTCAATTTTCTGGCTACTGTCGTTTATGTAGACCATCTGTTTATGCTGATGTGGCCAGCACAGCTGCGTCGTGAAGCTTTTGTTGTTGGCCGTTAATCACTCATTACGGTGTGGTGAAGGTCCAATTGAAATGGATTTAAAATTCGACCACTGGGTTATTATACAATACGGCGATTTACTTAGTGTCGGGAGCAGCAGACAGCGCATGTTAATGCAATGCTGTAACAGCGTCTGCCAGCAGCCCTGCATCTGCCGGCAGCGCTGTTTGCTCTCTGTTACCGATCGCTTGCAGTTCGATCGGCTATTGTTTTCTCTCTTCAATTGTAAAACGCTTGTAATCGTGTCGGTGGCGAAACTTGTACCTACTCAAGTCACCGCCAAATTGTCTAAAGTGGTGGTTACATATACTTACATATGTACCAATAATAAACAATTAATTTGAAACTCGCGTGTTTTATTTACGAACAATAGACTTGCAAAAAAGCTACTAAAAAGCTTAGTAGTGCAACAGTTGAGGCCCGGCGAGATCTAACATACACTCTCGCTAAGTGTTGTGAATGCAATTGATTTTGCATAAATAATTGTTAAAGTGCCTAATAAACAATAACAATTAGTGAAACAAGTGCAAAGTGCTCGAGAGTGTGAAGAAATATATATATACATATGTGCATATGCATATATATTTAACAAGCATTTCTATTCTTGCATTCTCCGTTGTTTGCGCATATTCGCCGTTGCTCCGTGGCTTGCGCCCCTCTCCGCTCTCCGTCGCTTGTCTATCCTCTCCGCTACTTCGCTGTCGCAGCTGCGTGCATTGTCCTTCTTGTTGCTCTCTTATGCTCTCGGTTTGTGTGATCTAAATCAGCTAATCAACTGATTAACTTTGAACAGCTGCTGTGCGTAAGCAACTCGCGAGCGTTTGTGATCGCGGTTTTGACGCGTTTTCCGTGGTGCGCTTCACTTTTGCTGCTGCTGTGCTTAAGCAAACCGCGCGCGTTTGTAATCGCGGTTTGACGCGTTTTTCTTGCTGCGCTGCACGTTAAGTTTGATACACAAAGTGAGCAATTGCCAGTTAGCACAAGTGCGGTTAACGGCTAACAATGGAAAACTCGATAAACGAGCAAGCGACTACTGTCGAAAATCGCGCGCGGTTTTTCAAGCGGAAGGTTTTATCGCTTTATGATAGCCTTGTGAGACTCGATGCGTCGCTTTCTGAAGTTAAGCTAGCCGCATTTAATTCTTCTGAATTAGCAGTACGGTTGGAGTTATTAGAACGTGCTCAAGCTTCGTTTGACTTAGCTCAGAATGCGCTAGAGGAGATCGACTATAATGAGATCGGTAGTAAAACGCGAGACAATTTCGATGAACGGTTTCTTGAAGTGAAATCGCGTGTTCGGGCGCATTTTGACAGTCGTGAGCGCCAGTTGATTCGGTCGTCTACATTGCGGCGTGATGAGACCATCGATCCTTCGGCTAATGGCCTCGGTGCTCGCTCTAATAGACGTCGTCTACCCGAGCTCAAACTTCCCACGTTCGGTGGAGGTTATACGGAGTACGCGAGTTTTTGGTCAATGTTCGAGTCTGTCATTGACAAGGACAACGACTTAGATGATGTTGAAAAGTTTCAACATCTTCTATCGTGTTTAACTGGTCCAGCGCTGGATGCAGTTCGGTCGTTGGAGATATCGCGGCCCAATTATCGTGTGGCTCTGGAGATATTGGATAATCGGTTCAACAACAACCGACTTGTGTTCCAGTCGCACATCAAGGATCTGTTGGGTACCAAGAAGGTGGAGGCATGAGCATCCGTGGCCACTAAACTTCGTGAGTTTAGCGATAAGGTAAATGTTCACATGGGGGCATTAAAGACTCTGGGCCGTCCAGAGGAAATCGCGAACAGCATTCTTATTTACGTGCTGCTGCAAAAGCTGGATGTGGAAACCCAGGCTGCGTGGGAGGATAGCAGAGCATTGGACAACCCTGCCGCCGATAAAGTGCCGACAGCCAATGAGTTCTTCACGTTTCTGGACGAAAGATGTCGGAAGCTCGAGACTCTGCAATACGCTATGGGTAGTCACACAGCAGGCTCACAGGTGGGAAGGAGCTTTAGCCATAACGGCAGCAGGAAGGCGTTTGTGGCCCAATCTAGCCCCAGCAGAGCAAATGTTTGTGTGTTTTGTGACGCGCCTGGTCACGGCATATATTCCTGCCCCATCTTCGCAAATTTGTCTCCCTTCTTGAGGCAGAGAGAAGTGAAGAAGCTCGCTCTCTGTTTTAACTGCTTGAAGAAAGGACACCAAACCCGATCCTGCACATCTGGCCCTTGCCGTAACTGTGGTGGGCGGCATCATTCTTTGCTACATTTCGAGACATCGCAACGAGCCTCGTCAGCTGATGCGTCTGCCGCTTTGCAGCCTCAAGCGTCCACCTCTTGCTGCTCAATGTCTTCGTTCTGATGCTGTGGTCTTGGGTACTGTTGTTGTTTGGCTTAAGAGTCGTGCTGGGTCGTTCGTTCCTTGTCGTGCTCTGCTGGATTCCGGTTCGCAAGTTCGGGGACACAGACGTTTCTGTTGAAGGATGCACGGTAAATGTTTGTATGCGCTCTTGCATCACCGACTACTCGGTCAACTTTCAAGCTGTTGTGGCATCGACAATCACCAATAGCCAGTTGAACTTTGCTATTGACATCGACGGTTGGGCAATTCCATCCAACATTCAGCTAGCTGATCCTGCATTCAATCGTTCAATTTTTGTTAGTTTAATGTTAAATGTATAATAATTGTTTAATGTTAGTAGAAACTTTTAGGATAATTGTATTTTGTTGGCACAAATTTATTAGCGCCATCTGTGTGTGGGGCTTGGCAACAACAAAAAGATTTTTGCGATAGATGCATCTTGAGGCAGTGAATGTCAAAGAATGGGAAGTTAAGAATGCATCAAAGATTAACGCCCTATTGACAAGCCAGTTTTTTCTCATTCGTGCTGGTCATGCAATCTCAAAAGGCATTTTCTGAATTGGTTGTGACAAGTCGCACCAGGAAAAAATACATATATAAATTGAGAATTAAGTGCGACGGTCATAAATATTCAGCCAACATAAATATTCAGTTAAATAAAAAGTGCATAGTGCGAATAGAGAAATTGTGTGAAAACACCCCTTTTTCGGTCAGCTGCCGAAGGCCAACAGGCGGAGACAAATTTGGAGATTTTATGGTGCCGTCCAAAAGGCAGGGTAACTATTGCACTATTGCAGATATAAAGCTTACATGTATTCATGATCTGATTTTTCTTTCACAATCAGACGGCACGTAGTTCCATATTGTACTTTTGGATGTTGTTGGTGCTCACGAAGTTAAGCCACCAAGCAAAGCTCATCCACTCCGCTTCGACAGCCGGCAGAACAAAGCTTGTACTAAAGCTTTGAAAGCTTCTGCACGACTGCTGCGAAAGCTGCAGCAGATCAGCTGATAGCTGCAAGCGGGAGTCAGCACTGCAATTGGGCACAAATTTGGAGGAGCGATTTGCAGCGCTGCCGCACCGCCGCCCCGCAATTTGCATTGGGAGTTGTCCCTAAGAGGGAAAGCAAGGAGAACGCCAACATTACCCCAGATGTGGTAGATGTTCAAGTGACCGTGCGGACACCTGAAGAAATGCCAAAGAAGCTGATGACCGTGCCATAGATGATTGTGTTGTTTAGTATATGTATTTCGATAATGTTGATTTTGGGCCTTCTGAAACTTAGTTAGATCTTTTCTGTATTATATTTTGTTCAATTGAAGTCTTGTTTGCGTTCATATATATATGTTGAATGGAAGAAAAACTGTGATGTAAATTTACATATGATTTTGTGGTATCATATACTATGTATCAAATGTAAATGAACTTCATTAGTTACCATAAGTCGTTCTACATATGTCTTGTTCGTAAATACTTCCGTTTTCTGTCATGAATTTGCAATTTTAAAATTACATTTATAATTGTTTACAAAGTAAACAATGGAACATCTGGCATAAAAACTCAGATCAACATTTGAGTAGAAAGCTTTTGGTTAGGGCTTTAAATTTTTGATCCACAGCTGCAACCACAACAACATAACAACACACACACACACATATCACCGGCTGTGAAAGATCTTTCGTCGCTGAAGAATGCTGTAAGTGAACTTTTGTTTATATCTACGTAGCTTTTTCTCATATTGTTCGCTACAGAGCTTTTTTGTATTGCATCTGTTGAATGCAAAAGTTAAAGACCAAACGAAGTTTATTTTTATTTGTTTTGCTGGCAGCTTCATTTCGCTGCGCCTGAGAAACCTTAAGTTTCTTAGTGCTGGGCTTTTGCCGATTGTCCATTGCCATATAAAGATATGGATTCCTAATTAAATAGTTTTATAGTACATAAAAACTATCTATTAATTTAGCGATCCATATAAAAATTTCAATATGAAATATTAACTAACTATTTCTATTAATCATATTTATTTCTATTTATCTATTTATTTAGTTTTTAAGTATTTATGAAATAGAATTAAATTAGCTTTAATATTTCAACGTCGTATTTTCATATTCCGTCCATGTTTTCTTTTGTTGCCTTATGTGCTTTTTCTTTATGTTTCTTAATTTAAATAAATTTGTTATAATGTTTAGTATGTGCGAGTAAGCTCTTCAAATTTGGAACCATGCAGCATTTGTATGGGGAGGGTTGAGTAACGAGGAGCTTCTCCAAGGGATCCTGTCATTTAAATTGATTTTACATTGGCCTTGCAGGATCATGGTAGGGTGGGCGTCTGCACCAATGTGTGCACCGTAAAGGAGAAGTGCTCCAAGTCGAAGGTAGATCCCTAACTTGTCTTTCCTCCAGTTTTTCTTCTAAATCTTTACCTCTTTTGTTTACTGTCCTTGTATGTCTTTTCCCCGTTTTCCCTCCCTTAAGTACGCGAATTTATTAATAGTATAATTAATCTACGGAAGCACGTAGCGGAAAGGATTTTTTCTCTTTAGCCCACTCCCATCCGACCAGACAACAGCCGTAGCGATCGCGTACCCCTTTCGTATCGTTACAAGTACACCAGCTTCTAAAACGAACAAGCTTCGTTACACGTTACAGTTTAATTATATTATTTGGCGCCCAAACGTGAGGCCAGGTTAGCGTAATTGTTTTATTGTATTGTTGTATGTTAGCTAGCCTGTTTTCGAAAAAAAGCAATATTAAAATACCCTTACATCTATCCTTTTCACTCATTCCTATTCTTTTACTTGTTGTGAATATCTTGAGCTTGATGCCTGATGGTTGCAATCAAACTTTAGGCAAAGTGTGCAGAATGTTCATGACGAAAGCTACAGTGTAACTTGTATTTCGAGAGAAATACTAGCTTCAAACGAGCTGTATGGCGAAAACAAGAGAGAAAACATTGTCAGCGAACCAAAGTGTATTGGTGCTTATGGGGAGTCTTAGCTGGAGCCAAGTCTTCTTGCGGATAAAACTGCAACTTGCCGCTAGACAGAAACATAGTAATCAATGCAAAGTAAACAATGGAGTTTTTCCGCTTTCGATTTTGTGTTGATCACTACACCCAAACATGGTCGGTATCTTTTGCGTGGATACGAGTGCAAGTGGTAGTGATGCAACCGAAATCTTTCTGTATTTGAAATTGTTTCTAGATATTCGCTTGGAACAAGTAAGTGGTTTCGAACTACTTATCTTGCCGCTATATCTGGAGCAATTTTTCAGATTCCCTATTTTCTTTGTTTTCAGTATCTACTTTCGACTATTAGTTAGCAACTCTTCCTTCGATAAGTGTTGCATGGTTCCAAATTTATTCATGTTATATTGGTATATTTTTGTTCGAGTTTGAATTCAAGTACTGTTTATTTATTTAATATTGTTTTGTGTTTCATAAGTTATTTTTTTGTAAGCAATTTATAAATATTCAAGATGGCCAGACCCGTTAGTGAAAAGTCTAATCCGCTATATCAAAGAATGGCGGGAGAAACTTTTGTTGTGTATGCTCAAAAGAAGTAGAGTATCCAGCTCAACTGCTAGCAACCGGATGTAATCACTATTTCCATCATGTGTGCTTCAGTACTGCGACTGGAAATAGTAAAGTGTGTCCAATTTGTAAGACGGCTTTAAGCAAATCAACTTTGAGTCTGGCAGAAGAACTAAGTGCAGCTCAGAGTTCAGGCATACAAACTCGATCAAAGTCCAAGAGCAGGACAGTAGCGCAAGATCTGTTAGTCGCAGGTTCTAGCAATAGTATACAGACAGGTATACCAGAACCAGTACAGCAGAATTTGAACGATAACCCAGCATTGGTTGCCGGGCCAGCACCAGTTGTGCAACCAATGTTTAGCTTGCAGCAAAGTATTGCTGAGGCGGTGGCAGCCGCTCTGACGCAGCAGACGCATGTGTTGTCGAAAGCGATCGAAGATGGCTTCCACAGGTTGTCATTCAATTCAGTGGCTCAAGGTGGAAATGATCGAGGTCACTCTGCTCCTAGGCAATCGTCTCCAGCCAGGCAACAGCAGCATCAATCATTTGAGCAGCTGTTTGGAATCTCCAACAGAGATGGGGTGGATAGACGAAATCCAGTGCCCGAGATGGTGGCGCCGCATGAAGAGTTTCGAGAAATGCACAACTTACGGCCTGATAGAATTAGCCAGACCATTTATAATTGGAAGGTACGCTTTTCTGGTCATTCGTCCATGACTGTAGAGGATTTTCTTTATCGCGTCGAAGCGCTAACAAATCAGACACTAGGTGGTGATTTTGAAATGCTAGCTCGGTATGCAAGCAATCTTTTTAAAGGTAGTGCAAGCGAGTGGTCTTGGAGGTATCACCGTAGTGTAACGCGTGTGCGGTGGATTGATTTGAGTATAGCGCTCAGAACGCAGTTTTCAGACGGACGAACGGACCTGGAAATTAGAACTGCTATCTCACATCGCAAACAAAAGCCAAAATGAAACATTTGACAATTTTATGAGGCGATTGTTAATCTGGCTGATAGGCTCGAACAGCCCATGTCTGAACAGTCATTGTTAGAGGTGCTGCGAGCCAATCTTTTAATCGAAGTCCAGCACGAGTTATTGTATGTCCCAATCAATAATGTAGTGCAATTGCGGCAATTCGTACGGAAGCGAGAGATTTTGCTAAGTACGACTAGATCAATACCAGTTACACGACGTTTTGGTCCACGCCCGCAGATTAATGAAGTCTCAGTGCAGGCGGAATTGGCTACTGGCTCTGACAGGAAGAGGATGAATCATTTGCTGTTGAGGCGGTGATTATATCCTGCTGGAATTGTCGAAGCCAGGTCACCACTACCAAGACTGCAAAGCCGAGCGCACTGTGTTTTGCTATGGGTGTGGTGATGCTGATACGTACAGGCCATCTTGCAGAAAATGTATAAGTTCTGCGTCAAAAACGGGTGGTCTCGTGCACCATTGACAGGTGCACGCAAACTAAACCAAAACGTAAAAAGACCTTCAGTAAGTTAAATAAAGATACTCGCAGAGCACTATTGGCATCTGTGGTAAATAGTTGTAAGGATTTGCGGCCATATGCTGATGTCATCATATTTGACAGAACCATGAGTGGTTTGATGGACACTGGTGCCTCTATAAGCTGCATTGGTGGCAGATTTGCGCAAGAATTGGCAGAAACGCACATTGGTTTTAAACCGATACGTGCAGCTGTACGAACTGCAGATGGCCAAAGCCAAAATATAGTAGGTCGAATTAACACGTCTATCTGTTTTCGTGGTGAATCAAAGAGAATATGGGTGTATATCGTACCGTCATTAACTCAAGAGTTATATTTAGGCATCGATTTTTGGCGAAGTTTTAATCTCTTGTCATTGTTTTAATGAATAAAGTAAGTGCACACAGGTTAGCAGCTTTAAATTTCGATGACCCATTACAAATACCTTTGACTGATTTGCAGCAAAAGGAATTAGTATCCGCTATTAAGGTATTTCCGTCATTTGCTGAAAAGGTTTAGGCAAGACGAACTGGCTTATGCACGACATAGAGGTGACCGAGTCGAAACCAATTAAACAACGCCATTATGCAGTGTCACCGGCCATCGAAAAACTAATGTATGATGAGCTTGACAGAATGTTAGCACTTGGTGTGATTGAGGAATCCGAAAGTCCTTGGTCCTCTCCAGTTGTTATTGTACGCAAGCCAGGCAAGGTTCGCCTTTGTTTAGATAGTCGCAAGGTGAATGACATAACAGTCAAAATGCGTATCCCATGCCTCTCATTGATGGCATCTTGAGTAGGTTGCCAAAGGCGAAATTTATCTCAAGTATCGACTTGAAGGATGCGTATTGGCAGATTCCGCTAACTCCAAGAGCGCGCGAGAAAACCGCATTTACAGTGCCGGGAAGAGCACTGTATCATTTTACGGTTATGCCGTTTGGGCTATCAAATGCTCCACAGACGATGTCGAAATTGATGGACAAAGCTATTCCACCAGATCTGAGAAATGAAATATTCATTTATCTAGACGATTTGCTGGTAATTTCGGAGTCATTTGACAAACACGTCTCAGTGTTGAGAGCTTTAGCCGATAGGTTAACTCAAGCCGGACTCACCATAAATGTGGAGAAAAGCAAATTCTGTCTGAAAGAGGTTAAATATTTAGGACATGTTATTGGTCATGGTACAATCCAAACGGATCCCGATAAAGTGGCAGCCATTCGTGAGTTTCCTGTTCCGCGATCGTGCAAGCAGGTGCGAAGGTTTTAGGAACCACTGGGTGGTACCACAAGTTCATAAAAATTATGCAGAAATTGCTGCTCCAATTTCAGATACCCTTAAGCAGCGAAAATCATTTACTTGGTCCGACGAAGCGCAAAAGGCTTTTGAGAATTTGAAAGAGCAACTATGTATGGCACCTGTACTCCATAGTCCTGATTTTTCTACACCATTTGAGATACGTTGTGATGCCAGTCACTCAGGTGTTGGTGGAGTATTGATGCAGAAAGATAAGGATGGTAATGACGTTCCAATCGCATTTATGTCTCGTAAATTGAATCGATGTCAGAGAAATTATTCAGTCACTGAGAAGGAGTGTTTGGCAGCGATCATGTGCGTAAAAATTTCGAGCATATGTTGAAGGGCATGAATTTGCCATTCATACCGATCATGCTTCACTGAAGTGGCTCATGTCGCAAACCGACTTAAGCTCCAGATTGGCTCGCTGGGCACTCAAGCTGCAAGGTTTTGCTTTTAAGATCGTTCATCGCAAAGGCAGCCAGAACATTGTTCCCGACGCTTTATCACGTGTGCACACTGAAGATTTGTCATCCTTAGGTGTGGATACTTTGATAGATTTACAGTCTGAACAGTTTGAGTCAAAAGAGTACCAAGAGCTTAAGGACAAAATAAAAACAAACCCGTCTCAGCTACCTGACGTTAAAGTCATCGATAAATATATTTATCGTCGTGCAGAGCACGCGTCCGGCGATCAAGTCGCTGATGATTTGCACTGGAAGTTGTGGGTTCCAAAAGATCTTGTGATAGAGGTATTAAAACAAAGTCATGAGCCTCCTTTAGCGTCTCATTGTGGAATCAATAAAATGTTGGAAAAATTCGGCGATATTATTATTGGCCAAATTTAGTGTGTGATGTCAAGTCATTTGTAAACGGTTGTGTGGTGTGCAAATGTACCAAACATCCCAATCGTTCGTTACGTCCACCATTAGCTCCAGTAAAGGAAACGCAGCGAATATTTCAAAAGATTTTTATTGATTTTTGGGACCCTATCCTCGAAGTAAGTCCGGAAATGTTGGTATTTTCGTAGTGTTAGACCATTTGTCCAAATACCCATTTTAAAACCTGTAAAAAATTCACCACTGATGCTATTCTTCGCTTCATGGAAGAGGATATATTTCATTGTTTTGGTGTACCTGAAACCATTGTATCAGATAACGGTGTCCAATTTAAGTCACATAAATTCAAGGCTTTGCTCACCAAATACAATGTGCAACATTTTTATACGGCTGTACACGCTCCGCAAGCTAATACGTCAGAGCGCGTAAATCGATCAGTAATTGCTGCAATCAAGGCTTACCGACCCGATCAAACAAATTGGGATGAGCAACTTAGCCATATCAGTTGCGCATTACGGTCAGGCAGACATTCAGCAATCAATGACAGTCCCTATCGTGTTGCTTTTGGACAACACATGATAGTTAATGGTAATACCTATCCTCTTCTACGAAATTTAGAACTTCTAGAAGACCGTACAGTTAGTTTTGATCGAGAAGATTCCTTTGATATAATAAGGAAAACTGCACAACAGAGTATACAACGGCAGCACGAACAAAACGAAAACAGTACAATCTTAGAAGTCGAGAAGTAGATTTTAGAGTTGGTCAGGAAGTTTATAGGCGTAATTTTCAGCAAAGTAATTTTGCAAAAGGCTTTAATGCAAAACTGGCCCCAACTTTTGTAAAATCTCGTATTAAGCGTAAGCTTGGCAATAGTTATTACGAGTTAGAAGATACCCAAGGGCGATTCATTGGAAAATATCATGCTAATATAATTGTCAGGTTTTTATATTTCTTTATTTCAGTTTATTTCACAACAACTTGTTCTCTCGTTCACGTTTTTGTTCATAGTGAACGCACTTTAGTCTCGTGCTCGACCGATACACCTATCGATCGGGCTTCTAACTCGATAGATATTTAATCGATTAATTCTTAATGTTACCTTATGCTATATTTAAATCTAGTATTTACAATATTTACATTCGGCCGACCTGACTACAGATCGACCACGATCTACATACAAAGGGCAATTGTATCATTAACATCAGTGATCCAAGGCTTAAGGCGAGCAGGCTCTAAAATGCCTCTAAAGGGCAATTGAGTTAACTGACAGTCATCAATATCAACTACTTCATACCTGTCATGATCAAAACACGGTTTATCTTATAGGGCCCCCGGTACTTTGGGGCAAATTTCTTATTAACTCCTGCTGTAGTATCTACATTCCGAATGGCTACATAATCACCGACGTTATATTCTCTAGGAGCTCTATGTCTCTTACCATAAAACTGTTCATTTCTTTTCTGGGAATTTTGAATGTTGACAGATGCCTGCTCACGGAGTTTCACAATATCTCTAGGTTCATCATTGAATTTAGTATCTAAATATTCAGAAAGCTCATCAACTATAGGTCCCTTCTGTATTACTCCAAACAATAGAATACTAGGAGCTACTTGGGTGCTACTGTGTACTGCATTATTAATTGCAAATTCAGCTTTATTGAGTAATTTATACCAGTCGGACTGGCTCAAAGGTTCTGCTAATTTTCCTAGCATTGGTGTCAAAACCCGATTCACCCGCTCTACTTGGCCGTTAGCCTGTGGCGCTCCAGTGGCCACCTTTATGTGTTCTATATCACGTTCTTGACAAAGGTGGTGAACTCAAGCGACGTAAAGCAAGTACCGCGATCAGATATGATCCTTTGAGGTCGGCTATAAAAGTCAAAATATTTACTTAACGCATCTCTCGCTTCTCTAGTGCTAGTTGTATTTACAGGAAAGAGTTTCACAAACTTAGTAAAGGCGTCAATAACAACTAAAAGGTGCTTTCTCTTTGAAATTAAACTCGGTAGGGGGCCTAAATGGTCTATATGGAGTGTATGAAATGGGACACATGGCTTCGGGATACTGTGCAATGTTCTATCATGAATAGATCTTGGCACTGAATGCAAAATGCACGAAAGGCAATTTCTTATAAAACGCTCCACCTTAGTTCTCATATCTGGGAACCAATAAGTCCGTCTCAAATCATTAACGCACTTGTCCGCTGCCAGGTGTCCTAATTTTTCGTGCGATTTCCTAATAATCTGCTCTTCCATGCAAACGGGTACATACAAACAATAAGAATCATTTCCATTCTTTCTGCATACTAGTCCATCTCTCAACTCAAAGCTACGCGAGGTTCCATTCTCTAGTTTCTGTCTCAATCGAACTATTTCCTTATCCCTCATTTGTTCCGTTTGTAAAATCAAGTCTACATCCTCAGGTGTTGCCCCCACTACTCCAACTAAAGGTATTGATTTCAAAAACGCGTCCTCACGAAACTCATATTTATCAACTTTATCATCTCCCCAGGCCCTTTTACCACCGTCCATGTAATCTCTATTCACATCCTCGCAATTAACTCCACCGATATCTAAAGAATCTTCACTAAGGTTCTCTTCCATTATAACTCGTAGTCTCTCTAAAGGATCTTCACAAAGGCTATCTAACAACGCACTATCCCCTGGTGTGTCTCTACGGATTTCTAAAAGGCTTTCTATAAGGTTGTCACTACTGATTCCCACAAGGTTGTCTCTACGGTTCTCAACTAAGTTTTCTCTATGGTTCTCTCTACGGTTCTCTATGCGTTCTTCCTCAAAGTTTTCTAACAAGTCATCGTCGCCACTAAACTCACTATTTTTAGGGTCTTAACAACTTCTGTCTGTCTGCTTAAAGCATCCACATGGGCCATATTAACACCGGGTCTGTGCATAATTGAATAATCATAATTTTCCAACTCAAGGGACCACCTAGCTATCCTAGGATTAATAGCTTTCCTACTAAGAGTTTGCACTAGCGAATTGCAATCCGTAATTATTCTAAACGGCCTATGCTCTAAGTATACTCTAAAACGGCGTAACGCATTAATTATCGCAAGCGTTTCCAACTCAAAACTATGGTATCTCGACTCTGCCGCTGTAGTTTTACCGGAATAAAATAAAACAGGATGCATTTTTCCATCATCCTGCCGCTGCAATAGTATAGCTCCAAAACCATGTGAACTGGCATCGGTATGAAGCTCAGTTTCTCTCCCAGGACTGAAAATCGCTAAAACGGGTGGGTTAGCTAAAGCACTTTTCAAATGCCCTCAATTGCTCATCATTGAGTGGAAAAGGACCACCTTTCTTTAATAACTCAGTCAAGGGTCTAGCTATTCTCGCAAACGACAGGACAAAACGTCTGAAATACGAAAAGAATCCTAAACATGAATGAAGGGTATGGACATTCTGTGGCACAGGGAAATTTCTCAAGGCTACCAAATGTGTTTCGCTCGGCTTAATCCCATATTTACTAACATTGTACCCTAGGAACTCGCATTCTTTCTTAAGAAATACACACTTCTTCTTATTTATCTCCAAATTATTTTCGCTAATTCGATCCAAAAGTTTTGCCAACATCTCCAAGTGTTCATCTACAGTCTTAGTGGCAATAACTATATCGTCCATATAAATAACTACTTTTTCTCGAATAAAGTCTGAAAATGTTTCCGAGATAAATCGTTGAAACACTGCAGGACCATTCTTCAAACCAAAAGGCATCCTCAGGTACTCGTATTGTCCTTGAGGTGTAACAAACGCTGTATACGGAACGGATTTTTCTTCGACCTCTATTTGATGAAATCCGCTTTTGAAATCAATCACAGAAAAACAACATTTCCCCTCCAAATATTCAAGGCAGTCTTCAATAAGAGGCAAAGGGAAATTATCTTTGACGATACGTTTGTTTAAACCACGGTAGTCAACGCACATTCGAGTTTCACCAGACTTTTTCTTCACAAGAACTAAAGGTGACGCATAGGGTGAAGCACTAGGACGTATAACGTTTTTCTTTAGCAAATCATCGACAATTTCTGCAACTTTCTCTCTCAAAATAAGACAAACGCCTAGGTGAACAATAAAAGGGAGTGGTATCGGTTAATCTGATGGACATACGATATCTAGGTTTAACATTATAATCGTATTGGTTGTTAGAATAATGATTTTGAATAGTTTTTTGACACCTTCCCGCTAATTCAAGTCCAAACTCCGTTCCTATCTCAAAGGAGTCCTCTCTAAATGGTTCTATACCCGCTATGAATTTGTCCGCGGTATCGTCAACATCCAAAGATTCTCCAGAATTTATGTTATTTAAGCCTATGTTATGATTAGAATGATTATTATCTAACTTATGATTACTATTACGTATTTTATGTGTAGCATTTGCATTTACGGTGAAAAGAGAAGCACAGTTTGACTGATTAGTATTGATTTTAATGAACTTAAGGGTGAATGATACTCAGCATTAATGTTTTTCTTATGAACTAATTGAACTTCAATGATCTTAAGTGAATCTCGCCCTAATAATACTGGTAATGGCAGAATATGATCATCAACTATATTTAAAGATATTGAATAGGTTTTAGAACAAAATTTAACAAAGCACTTCCATATGCCCCAAACTGATATGGGATGTCCTCCTAGTCCATAATATTTCGATCTTTTCAAACTTAAAACAACATTATTCGGAATCAAAGACTTATGAATAAAGCTTACGGGGCTACCGGTATCAAGCAAACTTACTATACGTATATATTTTCCCTTTTCACCTAGCAATCCTCATATTTCCAAAGCTTGGACCGCTGCCAATTCCTCCGAGCCAGATCCCTCATGGTCCTGCACTGCTGCTACCATAGTCGTCGTCTTTCGCTTGGGGCACTGCTGGTACTTGTGATCCACACTGTAACACTTGAAACAGGCTCCATCCGGTCTCTTAGGTTGTCGGCAATCCTCGCCAAATGGCCCATTCCTCGACAATTATAGCAGCGAATAGCTTCAGGATCCTGCATATAATTGGCACGAACTTGAGGCTTCATCATCTTAGGCTGCTCCTCCCTTTTCGACGGCTGGACGGGCACCTTCTTTATTTTGTCATAAATCGTAATTTTTGTGCGCAGCTCTTCCAACGATTCGCAATAAGCCATTGCAGATGCAGCTCCCGAATTGTCTCCTAAGCCTTCAACGACGAATCGAATTATATCCTCCGTTGCCACCTCGACTTGTCGCGCAATGCCGCACATGACGAAAAAATATTGTAGGGCGCTCTCATTCTTCGACTTCTTTCTGGCTTCTAATTGCTTGAAGACGTCGAGCACGGTGACCCTGAGATCGAACACAGCTATCAACTCCGCTCGCAGTACCGGCCAAGTGAGAGCAGCCGTCTCAATCATGTCAACAAACGTTTGGCGAAAATGAAACGTTTTTCTCCGACACGCAGTATGTATCCATTATTTTTACAAAATCGTCGATCCAGCGCGTCACAGGGTATCCAGTATCCCCGGAAAAAGGTTGGATTAGGGCATTCAAGTCACTCATGTCGATGTCTTCTCCTCGAGCTGGTTTATTCTGGCTCAACGCATTTTCCAAATCAGCAACACGTTTACGCACAGCATACAGCATCTCGACTTGTTGCAAATGTTGAATTTCTGCCTCTACGTTCGCCGCCACTTGATCACGATGCTGCATGTTCACGACCGCAATGTTCGAAACTTCCAGAACCTCGCCAGACGCCGCCGCATCGCCGCCATTTTTCGGAACATTATCGCTGTCTCTCTCACTCTCATGCCCAATAGGGGTAATTTCACCACCACCGACGCCAACGTGATCATCCGGACTTGAGAATGCCGCTTCTACAGGCGAGCCGTTGCTCAGCTCCCGCTCCTCCAGATGCAGCTTCTCCACTTTTCCTTCCTCCATATTTGCCATAACAACTCTCGCAGCCGCCCGCAATTGATAAATGGTAGCGTCGTCCTCGAAACGCACGTGTTTTCTCTCCAAAATCGCAACTAGCTCAGATCTTGACTTTTTCAATATATCTTTATATCGCATCACACGGAGTTTCTCGTTTTTCGGCCTTTACCCCACACCTGATATATAATTGTCAGGTTTTTATATTTCTTTATTTCAGTTTATTTCACAACAACTTGTTCTCTCGTTCACGTTCTTGTTCATAGTGAACGCACTTTAGTCTCGTGCTCGACCGATACACCTATCGATCGGGCTTCTAACTCGATAGATATTTAATCGATTAATTCTTAATGTTACCTTATGCTATATTTAAATTTAGTATTTACAATATTTACACTAAAGATATAAAACAATGAATCGGGTAGCCAGGAAATTCGTCAAGCGAGTATCACTCTTTGGAGTGATGACCCCAAAGTGTGATTTTGGCAGGGGATTGTAGTGGTCGCTTGGACCGCCAACATTATTTGGTGGGCCTAAAAGTAGGCAAAGGTTTTTTGCCAAGTAGGAAAAATGCCAGCGCCACGGCACTAGATGTAGAAAATAGTAGTTAATGTAATATATTTATTAAAGTTATGTTTATGTATGTTAATAATCCAATTTTTGTTAGTTAAATGTTAAATGTATAATAATTGTTTAATGTTAGTAGAAACTTTTAGGATAATTGTATTTTGTTGGCACAAATTTATTAGCTCCATCTGTGTGTGGGGCTTGGCAACAACAAAAGATTTTTGCGATAGATGCATCTTGAGGCAGTGAATGTCAAAGAATGGGAAGTTAAGAATGCATTAAAGATTAACGCCCTATTGACAAGCCAGTTTTTTTCTCATTCGTGCTGGTCATGCAATCTCAAAAGGCATTTTCTGAATTGGTTGTGACAAGTCGCACCAGGAAAAATACATATATAAATTGAGAATTAAGTGCGACGGTCATAAATATTCAGCCAACATAAATATTCAGTTAAATAAAAAGTGCATAGTGCGAATAGAGAAATTGTGTGAAAACACCCTTTTTTCGGTCAGCTGCCGAAGGCCAACAGGCGGAGACAAATTTGGAGATTTTATGGCGTCCAAAAAGGCAGGGTAACTATTGCACTATTGCAGATATAAAGCTTACATGTATTCATAATCTGATTTTTCTTTCACAATCAGACGGCACGTAGTTCCATATTGTACTTTTGGATGTTGTTGGTGCTCACGAAGTTAAGCCACCAAGCAAAGCTCATCCACTCCGCTTCGACAGCCGGCAGAACAAAGCTTGTACTAAAGCTTTGAAAGCTTCTGCACGACTGCTGCGAAAGCTGCAGCAGATCAGCTGATAGCTGCAAGCGGGAGTCAGCACTGCAATTGGGCATAAATTTGAGGAGCGATTTGCAGCGCTGCCGCACCGCCGCCCCCGCAATTTGCATTGGGAGTTGTCCCTAAGAGGGAAAGCAAGGAGAACGCCAACATTACCCCAGATGTGGTATATGTTCAAGTGACCGTGCGGACACCTGAAGAAATGCCAAAGAAGCTGATGACCGTGCCATAGATGATTGTGTTGTTTAGTATATGTATTTCGATAATGTTGATTTTGGGCCTTCTGCCACTTAGTTAGTGCTTCTCTGTATTATATTTTGTTCAATTGAAGTCTTGTTTGCGTTCATATATATATGTTGAATGGAAGAAAACTGTGATGTAAATTTACATATGATTTTGTGGTATCATATACTATGTATCAAATGTAAATGAACTTCATTAGTTACCATAAGTCGTTCTACATATGTCTTGTTCGTAAATACTTCCGTTTTCTGTCATGAATTTGCAATTTTAAAATTACATTTATAATTGTTTACAAAGTAAACAATGGAACATCTGGCATAAAAGCTCAGATCAACATTTGAGTAGAAAGCTTTTGGTTAGGGCTTTAAATTTTTGATCCACAGCTGCAACCACAACAACATAACAACACACACACACATATCACCGGCTGTGAAAGATCTTTCGTCGCTGGAGAATGCTGTAAGTGAACTTTTTGTTTATATATACGTAGCTTTTTCTCATATTGTTCGCTACAGAGCTTTTTGTATTGCATCTGTTGAATGCAAAAGTTAAAGACCAAACGAAGTTTATTTTTATTTGTTTTGCTGGCAGCTTCATTTCGCTGCGCCTGAGAAACCTTAAGTTTCTTAGTGCTGGGCTTTTGCCGATGGTCCATTGCCATATAAAGATATGGATTCCTAATTAAATAGTTTTATAGTACATAAAAACTATCTATTAATTTAGCGATCCATATAAAAATTGCAATATGAAATATTAACTAACTATTTCTATTAATCATATTTATTTCTATTTATCTATTGATTTAGTTTTTAAGTATTTATGAAATAGATTTAAATTAGCTTTAATATTTCAACGTCGTATTTTCATATTCCGTCCATGTTTTCTTTTGTTGCCTTATGTGCTTTTTCTTTATGTTTCTTAATTGAAATAAATTTGTTATAATGTTTAGTATGTGCGAGTAAGCTCTTCAAATTTGGAACCATGCAGCATTTGTATGGGGAGGGTTGAGTAACGAGGAGCTTCTCCAAGGGATCCTGTCATTTAAATTGATTTTTACATTGGCCTTGCAGGATCATGGTAGGGTGGGCGTCTGCACCAATGTGTGCACCGTAAAGGAGAAGTGCTCCAAGTCGAAGGTAGATCCCTAACTTGTCTTTCCTCCAGTTTTTCTTCTAACTCTTTACCTCTTTTGTTTACTGTCCTTGTATGTCTTTTTCCCCGTTTTCCCTCCCTTAAGTACGCGTATTTATTAATAGTATAATTAATCTACGGAAGCACGTAGCGGAAAGGATTTTTTCTCTTTAGCCCACTCCCATCCGACCAGACAACAGCCGTACCGATCGCGTACCCCTTTCGTATCGTTACAAGTACACCAGCTTCTAAAACGAACAAGCTTCGTTACATGTTACAACTGCGTGCTAAAGGCCGATAGCACGACAACAAAGCTTCGTGTTGTGTACGATGGTTCGGCAGCGACATCCACTGGATATTCGTTAAATGAGGTTATGATGGCTGGTCCTGTTATACAGGACAAATTGATGCATATACTTCTTCGCTTCCGTACATATCTGGTGGCACTAACAGGGATATATGCAAGATGTATCGATGTGTGCGCATGGCTTCAGCAGATAGCTATTATCAATGCATCTTATGGCGCGATTCGCCTGATAAAGAGCTGCAGATTTTCGCTGGACACCGTTACTTATGGCACGAAGGCAGCGTCATTTTTGTCGGTTCGTGCAATGCATCAGCTGGCGCATGATGAAGCGGACTCGTTTCCGGTTGGATCTGTTGCTTTGAAGAATGAGTTCTACGTGGACGATTTTATAAATGGAGCCGATTCAGTTGCTGAGGTTAACGTCAAGCTGCAGGAAACCGCTGCAATTCTAGCTCGAGCAAACTTCAAACTCAGGAAATGGTGTTACAGTCATGCCGAAGTATTGTTGGAGATAGCTGACGACGAGAAAGAGTCGTACATGAGGTTCAGCGATGGCAGCGAAATCACAAAACTCTTGGCTTAGCGTGGGATCCCTCATCGGATCGGCTGCTGTTCTCGCTGTCGTTCTTAGAAGCTGGCTCCAAGCCGTGCAGGCGGTCTGTCTTAGCCACAATTGCACGATTTTATGATCCGCTAGGACTTCTTGGACCCGTCATGACAAAGTCCAAAATATTTCTACAGCAGCTCTGCAAGGATAAGTTGACATGGGATGAGAGTTTGCCTTTGCAGCGATACACAGCCTGGGTAGTCTAGTCTTTCATTCCCGAGAGCTGTTCTTGCTGCTGGGTGCCGTGTCGAAGTTCATGGATTTTGTGATGCCAGCGAAGAGGCGTACGGCGCTTGCGTATATGTAGTGTCCAGTGGACGCACTTCTCAGAGTCAGCTGTTGTGCTCTAAGTCCAGAGTCGCACCACTCAAAACTATATCAGTTCCCAAGCTGGAATTCATGCAGTTAGAAACATGGGTTTTCTTGATGGGGAGTTCTTTTGCTGGAGTGATTCATCGGTGGTACTCTCATGGATCAAGGATGATCCATACAAGTTCAACGTTTTTGTGGCAAATCACGTAGCGTCTATTCAGGATCTTACCGTCAACATGAAGTGGCAACATGTTCCCACGGCTTTGAACCCTGCCGACGTACTCTCCAGAGGTGCAACTCCAGAATGTTTAGCAGAGTCCAAGATATGGTTTCATGGACCGGAGTTTCTTGTTGGGAATCCAGATGGATGGCCTTCACAACGCTGCTTAGAGTCTTCAATGTTG
Organism: Drosophila nasuta; assembly: GCF_023558535.2. Taxonomy (NCBI): domain Eukaryota; kingdom Metazoa; phylum Arthropoda; class Insecta; order Diptera; family Drosophilidae; genus Drosophila; species Drosophila nasuta. Next base: position 39,401 of record NW_026869623.1, on the reverse strand, counting down.
GAAATGCGTAGTAAGGTCATGATAGCCACTTCTCCGTATGATGATATCACTCTTCGTTGCAAGTACCTTAACACGGTTGCCTCAATGCAGCGCGTATATGCGTTTGTGTTTAAATTTGTTAATCGTATAAAGCATCCAGGCCTCAACGTGGTAGATGTCAACAAAGGCACATGGCTGCTACTGCGATTGGTGCAGTTGTCAAATTTATGGAGTGATGTCAAGGAAATTCGTTCGAAGGGCTTCGTCAAGAAATCGAGTTCAATCGCTTCTTTGTTGCCGTTCATCGACCAATTTGGACTTTTGCGTGTTGGCGGTCGGCTAGCCAATTCAACTCTTCCCTACGATGCTCGCCATCCTATTATATTACCTCGACGGCATCCCATTACGTTGGCGCTCATCGCTCACCAACATGAAAAGAATCTTCACGTTGGAGCTAGAGCATTATTAGCAAAGATTCGGTTACAATATTGGCCGATTGGCGGACTGCGAACTGTGTCGAAGATTGTTCGCAATTGCATCGAATGCTTCCGCCAAGCCCACTGTGCTCGAACCAATTATGGCCAGCCTTCCGAAGGAACGGTTTCCGAATTCTCGTGCCTTTGCAATAAGCGGAGTGAACTACTGCGGGCCCCCAATCAAATGCTACATCAGCGTATTCATCTGCTTTGCTAGCAAGGCGATTCATCTGGAGTTGGTGAAGGATTTGACAACTGCCGCCTTCTGGGAGCGCTAAAAGATTCGTGTCACTTCGTGGGAGGCCTAATCAGATTTGGTCCGATAATGCGACTAACTTTGTCGGGGCCAAAATGAACTTCATGATGTCAAGAAACTTCTCCTCAGCGATCCTCATAAGGAGTCAGTTCATCGTGTGTGCCTGATGGACAACATCGAGTGGAAGTTTATTCCTCCTCGTTCCCCACATTTTGGTGGACTATGGGAAGCAGCAGTCAAGAGCGCAAAGCACCATCTGTATCGCTCTGTTGGTCATCATCTTCGGTGGCCGCTAGCCCGTGTCATGTCACTTATCCCTGGCAAGGACGGCGAGTGTCGAGTTGCCGAGTTAAAGACGTCGTGTGGCAGCACCCGGAGAGCCATAAATAAACTATGTCTACTACCCCTGAAGGATGATGTTGAAAGATAGGCTTTCAACGGCGGGAGTATGTCGGGAGCAGCAGACAGCGCATGTTAATGCAATGCTGTAACAGCGTCTGCCAGCAGCGCTGCATCTGCCGGTAGCGCTGTATGCTCTCTGTTACCGATCGCTTGCAGTTCGATCGGCTATTGTTTTTCTCTCTTCAATTGTAACGCTTGTAATCGTGTCGGTGGCGAAACTTGTACCTACTCAAGTCACCGCCAAATTGTCTAAAGTGGTGGTTACATATACTTACATATGTACCAATAATAAACAATTAATTTGAAACTCGCGTGTTTTATTTACGAACAATGGACGTGCAAATAAAGCTACTAAAAAGCTTAGTAGTGCAACATTTGGAGGCCCCGGCGAGATCTAACATACACTCTCGCTAAGTGTTGTGAATGCAATTGATTTTGCATAAATAATTGTTAAAGTGCCTAATAAACAATAACAATTAGTGAAACAAGTGCATATGCATATGTGCATATGCATATATATTTAACAAGCATTTCTATTCTTGCATTCTCCGTTGTTTGCGCATGTTCGCTGTTGCTCCGTGGCTTGGGCACCCTCTCCGCTTTCCGTCGCTTGTCTATCCTCTCCGCTACACCGCTGTCGCAGCTGCGTGCATTGCCCTTCTTGTTGCTCTCTTATGCTCTCGGTTTGTGTGATCTAAATCAGCTAATCAACTGATTAACTCTGAACAGCTGCTGTGCGTAAGCAACTCGCGAGCGTTTGTGATCGCGGTTTTGACGCGTTTTCCGTGGTGCGCTTCACTTTAAGGTGCTGCTGTGCTTAAGCAAACCGCGCGCGTTTGTAATCGCGGTTTGACGCGTTTTTTCGCTGCGCTGCACGTTAAGTTTGATACACAAAGTGAGCAATTGCCAGTTAGCACAAGTGCGGTTAACGGCTAACAATGGAAAACTCGATAAACGAGCAAGCGACTACTGTCGAAAATCGCGCGCGGTTTTTCAAGCGGAAGGTTTTATCGCTTTATGATAGCCTTGTGAGACTCGATGCGTCGCTTTCTGAAGTTAAGCTAGCCGCATTTAATTCTTCTGAATTAGCAGTACGGTTGGAGTTATTAGAACGTGCTCAAGCTTCGTTTGACTTAGCTCAGAAGAACGCGAGACAATTTCGATGAACGGTTTCTTGAAGTGAAATCGCGTGTTCGGGCGCATTTTGACAGTCGTGAGCGCCAGTTGATTCGGTCGTCTACATTGCGGCGTGATGAGACCATCGATCCTTCGGCTAATGGCCTCGGTGCTCGCTCTAATAGACGTCGTCTACCCGAGCTCAAACTTCCCACGTTCGGTGGAGGTTATACGGAGTACGCGAGTTTTTGGTCAATGTTCGAGTCTGTCATTGACAAGGACAACGTCTTAGATGATGTTGAAAAGTTTCAGCATCTTCTATCGTGTTTAACTGGTCCAGCGCTGGATGCAGTTCGGTCGTTGGAGATATCGCGGCCCAATTATCGTGTGGCTCTGGAGATATTGGATAATCGGTTCAACAACAACCGACTTGTGTTCCAGTCGCACATCAAGGATCTGTTGGGTACCAAGAAGGTGGAGGCAGGAGCATCCGTGGCCACTAAACTTCGTGAGTTTAGCGATAAGGTAAATGTTCACATGGGGGCATTAAAGAATCTGGGCCGTCCAGAGGAAATCGCGAACAGCATTCTTATTTACGTGCTGCTGCAAAAGCTGGATGTGGAAACCCAGGCTGCGTGGGAGGATAGCAGGGCATTGGACAACCCTGCCGCCGATAAAGGAGCTTTAGCCATAACGGCAGCAGGAAGGCGTTTGTGGCCCAATCTAGCCCCAGCAGAGCAAATGTTTGTGTGCTTTGTGACGCGCCTGGTCACGGCATATATTCCTGCCCCATCTTCGCAAATTTGTCTCCTTCTTGAGGCAGAGAGAAGTGAAGAAGCTCGCTCTCTGTTTTAACTGCTTGAAGAAAGGACACCAAACCCGATCCTGCACATCTGGCACTTCCCGTAACTGTGGTGGGCGGCATCATTCTTTGTTACATTTCGAGACATCGCAACGAGCCTCGTCAGCTGATGCGTCTGCCGCTTTGCAGCCTCAAGCGTCCACCTCTCTTGCTGCTCAATGTCTTCGTTCTGTTGCTGTGCTCTTGGGTACTGTTGTTGTTTGGCTTAAGAGTCGTGCTGGGTCGTCCTAGTGTGACTCGTTAGGGGAATCATATACTCAAGCTCATCGTCGATTTCTCAATCTGGAGCGCAAATTGCAGCGGCATCCTGATCTTAGGATGCAATACTCATCATTTATTGAAGAATACTTGAAGTTGAATCATATGTCGCGTGTTCCTGCTGAGACCATTGAGCGTTGCAAGTATTTTCTGCCACACCACTGCGTGCTAAAGGCCGATAGCATGACAACAAAGCTTCGTGTTGTGTTCGATGGTTCGGCAGCGACATCCACTGGATATTCGTTAAATGAGGTTATGATGGTTGGTCCTGTTATACAGGACAAATTGATGCATATACTTCTTCGCTTCCGTACATATCTGGTGGCACTAACAGGGATATATGCAAGATGTATCGATGTGTGCGCATGGCTTCAGCAGATAGCTATTATCAATGCATCTTATGGCGCGATTCGCCTGATAAAGAGCTGCAGATTTTCAAGCTGGACACCGTTACTTATGGCACGAAGGCAGCGTCATTTTTGTCGGTTCGTGCAATGCATCAGCTGGCGCATGATGAAGCGGACTCGTTTCCGGTTGGATCTGTTGCTTTGAAGAATGAGTTCTACGTGGACGATTTTATATCTGGAGGCGATTCAGTTGCTGAGGTTAACGTCAAGCTGCAGGAAACCGCTGCAATTCTAGCTCGTGCAAACTTCAAACTCAGGAAATGTTGTTACAGTCATGCCGAAGTATTGTCGGAGATAGCTGACGACGAGAAAGAGTCGTACATGAGGTTCAGCGATGGCAGCGAAATCACAAAACTCTTGGCTTAGCGTGGGATCCCCATCGGATCGGCTGCTGTTCTCGCTGTCGTTCTTAGAAGCTGGCTCCAAGCCGTGCAGGCGGTCTGTCTTAGCCACAATTGCACGATTTTATGATCCGCTAGGACTTCTTGGACCCGTCATGACAAAGTCCAAAATATTTCTACAGCAGCTCTGCAAGGATAAGTTGACATGGGATGAGAGTTTGCCTTTGCAGCGATACACAGCCTGGGTAGAAATGTGCAGCAGTTTTAATTCCATTTCTAGTCTTTCATTCCCGAGAGCTGTTCTTGCTGCTGGGTGCCGTGTCGAAGTTCATGGATTTTGTGATGCCAGCGAAGAGGCGTACGGCGCTTGCGTATATGTAGTGTCCAGTGGACGCACTTCTCAGAGTCAGCTGTTGTGCTCTAAGTCCAGAGTCGCACCACTCAAAACTATATCAGTTCCCAAGCTGGAATTATGCGGTGCTTATCTTCTGGCCAAACTGCTTCATGCAGTTAGAAACATGGGTTTTCTTGATGGGGAGTTCTTTTGCTGGAGTGATTCATCGGTGGTACTCTCATGGATCAAGGATGATCCATACAAGTTCAACGTTTTGTGGCAAATCGCGTAGCGTCTATTCAGGATCTTACCGTCAACATGAAGTGGCAACATGTTCCCACGGCTTTGAACCCTGCCGACGTACTCTCCAGAGGTACAACTCTAGAATGTTTAGCAGAGTCTAAGATATGGTTTCATGGACCGGAGTTTCTTGTTGGAAATCGAGATGGATGGCCTTCACAACGCTGCTTAGAGTCTTCAACGTTGGAAATGCGTGGTAAGGTCATGATAGCCACTTCTCCGTATGATGATATCACTCTTCGTTGCAAAGTACCTTAACACGTTTGCCTCAATGCAGCGCGTATATGCGTTTGTGTTTAAATTTGTTAATCGTATAAAGCATCCAGGCCTCAACGTGGTAGATGTCAACAAAGGCACATGGCTGCTACTGCGATTGGTGCAGTTGTCAAATTTATGGAGTGATGTCAAGGAAATTCGTTCGAAGGGCTTCGTCAAGAAATCGAGTTCAATCGCTTCTTTGTTGCCGTTCATCGTCCAATTTGGACTTCTGCGTGTTGGCGGTCGGCTAGCCAATTCAACTCTTCCCTACGATGCTCGCCATCCTATTATATTACCTCGACGGCATCCCATTACGTTGGCGCTCATCGCTCACCAACATGAAAAGAATCTTCACGTTGGAGCTAGAGCATTATTAGCAAAGATTCGGTTACAATATTGGCCGATTGGCGGACTGCGAACTGTGTCGAAGGTTGTTCGCAATTGCATCGAATGCTTCCGGGCCAAGCCCACTGTGCTCGAACCAATTATGGCCAGCCTTCCGAAGGAACGGTTTCTGAATTCTCGTGCCTTTGCAACAAGCGGAGTGGACTACTGCGGGCCGTTTTACTATAAATCTGAAGTTCGGAACAGACCCCCAATCAAATGCTACATCAGCGTATTGATCTGCTTTGCTAGCAAGGCGATTCATCTGGAGTTGGTGAAGGATTTGACAACTGCCGCCTTTCTGGGAACGCTAAAAGATTCGTGTCACTTCGTGGGAGGCCTAATCAGATTTGGTCCGATAATGCGACTAACTTTGTCGGGGCCAAAATGAACTTCATGATGTCAAGAAACTTCTCCTCAGCGATCCTCATAAGGAGTCAGTTCATCGTGTGTGCCTGATGGACAACATCGAGTGGAAGTTTATTCCTCCTCGTTCCCCACATTTTGGTGGACTATGGGAAGCAGCAGTCAAGAGCGCAAAGCACCATCTGTATCGCTCTGTTGGTCGCTCTATTCTCAATTACGATGAGCTTCGCACTCTGGTTTGCCAAATAGCGGCAATAATTAATAGTCGTCCATTGCTATCAATTTCAGAAAGTCCTGACGATTTGGATGTGCTGACTCCCGCTCATCTATTGTTTGGTGGTCCTCCAACCGTGATTCTTGAGCCGGACCTAAGTACGCTGGACTACAATCGGTTGGATGGTTGGCAGCGTGTCACTCAGCTGCAGCAGGTCTTCTGGAATAGATGGCGGGAGATGTATCTGACTCTTCTCCAGCAAAGATCGAAGTGGCGCACTCCTGATCGTCGTCTCCAAGTCAACGACTTGGTCTTGGTGAAGGACGAAAATTTGCCTCTTCGGTGGCCGCTAGCCCGTGTCATGTCACTTATCCCCTGCAAGGACGGCGAGTGTCGAGTTGCCGAGTTAAAGACGTCGTGTGGCAGCACCCGGAGAGCCATAAATAAACTATGTCTACTGCCCCTGAAGGATGATGTTGAAAGATAGGCTTTCAACGGCGGGAGTATGTCGGGAGCAGCAGACAGCGCATGTTAATGCAATGCTGTAACAGCGTCTGCCAGCAGTGCTGCATCTGCCGGCAGCGCTGTATGCTCTCTGTTACCGATCGCTTGCAGTACGATCGGCTATTGTTTTTCTCTCTTCAATTGTAAAAACGCTTGTAATCGTGTCGGTGGCGAAACTTGTACCTACTCAAGTCACAGCCGAATTGTCTAAAGTGGTGGTTACATATACTACATATGTACCAATAATAAACAATTAATTTGAAACTCGCGTGTTTTATTTACGAACAATAGACGTGCAAATAAAGCTGCTTAAAAGCTTAGTAGTGCAACATGGATTGTTACAATTTACACACTAGGTTTTATATAAATTATGACTGGGTACGGAATCTAAAATAAATAGACAAAACTAAACTTAGACAAACAAAAAAAACTAAATATACGTATAACAAATATTTACCCTAATCTGGAAAACGGCACTTGGTTTATTTACGCCATTTGGCAAATTCCTGCAGTGGACAAACAGCTACAAGTGGACGGCAAGGTGCACTTTTGTAAAAAAGAAGATGACAAGATTAACGACTCAGTGTAACAATTATACAAAGAAGTATCTTTGTATACTCACAAGTACATTTTATGCATCTGACTACACCAACCAATTCACTGATGTACTTTTTTATTGAAGCACATGCACTTTTCCGCTATTTTTTAATCAGGTTCTGCACATAACCTGTTATCAATTTTCTTCCAACCAAAACCAACAACAAAAACCTTTCTTCGGAATTTTGACAAATAATCCTACTCAAAAAGGTAATCGTTGTCTATTTTGGTGTGGACTTAACACGATCAGCTGATCTAGTAACTCACGCTTGTAAGTATCAGGGTCCACCAATAGATGGCGCTATTTGTGGAGCTTTCAGACTCATTGCAAAATAAAGCTCCGCTTCTCAGAACAAAACATGACAAGATATTTAGTACCATTTTCTCAGACTACAAAAAAATTTTCTACAACTAAACAAATTAAATAATACAAATTAACTAGGACAATAAACATATAAATAAATAATATAATAAATAATAGGTGTAAATATGTATGTGTGCAGAAAAGAAGGAAAAAAATGTTGCATACTTTTTAGGCTAAGTCAATTTCAGCTACGGCAAGCGGCCTATTACACATCCCCTGGCAAAATCACACTTAGTCGTTGTAACGACAAAGTGGGATACCCGCTTGGAGGTAGCTTAATAGTCATTATGCGACGATAAGCGCTTATTGCTTAATGTCCTTCGCATGGAATTTGCCTATGAACTTGCCTTGGAAATCCTCCAACTCATAATATGCGGAACCTAACTTGCGTCTGACTCGCGATTTTACAAACGTTGGAGCTAATTTAGCACTGAAACCTTTCACAAAATTGCTTTGTTGGAAGTTCCATCTATACACTTCCTGCCCTGCCCTACAGTGTACTTGACCTCTCGACTACGTGTATTATAAACTTTTTCGTTGCGTATCTGCTGTTGTAGTATACCACTCCTTGCAGCTGCACGAATAAGTTCAATTGAGTCGTCTCTACTAAATTGAGTAGTTCTGTCTTCCAGTTGATCCAAGCTTCTCAGAAATGCATAAGTTTTCCCATTGGTAACCATATGTTGCCCAAAGGTCACTCTATACGGACTTGATCGCACGGCCGAATGTGTCGCGGATCGAAGCGCACAAGCAATAAAGCTCAGCGACTCATCCCAATCTGTCTGATCAGGCTTAATATACGCCTTAATAGCAGCAAGCACTGATCGATTGACACGCTCTGAAGCCTTCGCTTGCGGCGCGTAAACAGCCGTATAACGATGGTGTACCTCGTATTTTTGGAGCAATTCATTGAATTTATCCGACTTGAATTGAACTCCATTATCAGATACAACAATTTCTGGGACACCGAAACAATGAAATATGTTCTCTTCTAAGAACCGCACTACAGCATCCGCTGTAAATTTTTACGGGGTGCAAAATGGATACTTAGACAGATGATCTACCACAACAAAATGCCAATATGGCCAGAACGACTACGCGGATAAGGCCCTAAAAGTCCACATATAGTTTTTGAAAAATCCTACAAGTTTCTTCATTATGGCTTAAAGGCGGTCGCAATGGCTGATTTGAATGCTTGGTGACTTTGCAGATATCACAATTGCTGACAAAAGCTTAGCATATTTGGCCAATAGTAAAATCGCCTCGCACGTTCTAAAGGTTTGGTGATTCCATTATGTGCGGAGAGTGGAGAAGTATGACATTCTCTTAGCACTTCAGCGATGAGATCTTTTGGAATCCAAACTTTCCATCATAAGTCATCAGCAACTTGTTCTGTAGACACATGTTCGGAACGACGGTAAATAATTTGGTCTACTATTTTTAAATCACGCATTTGAGATAACTGGGCCTTAACTTTTTCTCTTAGCTCAGCGTACTCTGCCGTCTTGAAATTAATGGAGGTAGTATCTACTCCCTTATCGACACTTAGCGAAGATAAGTCCTTGGTGTAAGTGCGAGAGAGAGCATCAGGTACTACGTTCTGAGTGCCTTTCCTATGCACGATTTTAAACGAGAAAGCTTTCAACTTAAGTGCCCACCTTGCCAACCTCGAGCTTAAGTCAGTTTGCGACATTAGCCATTTTAATGACGCATGGTCGGTGTGGATGGAAAACTCGTGACCTTCTACATACGCACGAAATTTCTTTACGCACATTACTGCTGCTAAACACTCCTTCTCCGTAACCGAATAGTTGCGTTGGCACTTATTCAATTTCCGTGACATAAACGCAATTTGCACATCATTACTTTCGCTATCTTTTTGCATCAGCACCCTCCAACACCTGTGTGACTTGCATCACAATGGAGTGCAAAGGTTTGGTGAAATCTGGACTATGCAGCACTGGTGCTTTACACATCAGATCTTTGAGTAATTCAAATGCCTTGTGCGCTTCATCTGACCACAAAACTTGCGCTTCTGCTATAACGTATCAGATATCGGAGCCGCAATACCAGCATAGTTATGAATAAACTTGTGATACCAGCCTGTTGTTCCCAAAATCGTCGCACTTGCTTTATCGATTTCGGCACGGGAAACTCTTGGATGGTTGTTACCTTTTCAGGGTCTGTCTGTATCGTACCTTGACCTATGACATGCCCCAAGTACTTCACCTCTCGCAAGCAAAATTTGCTCTTCTCAACATTGATGGTGAGACCTGCCAGTGTTAGACGATCCGCAAGTTGTTTAAGGACCACTAAATGCTTTTCAAACGTGTCGGAAATTACCAACAAGTCATCCAAATATACGAAAATTTCATTTCGCAATTTCGGTGGAATGACTTTGTCCATAAGTTTGGTCATTGTTTGTGGCGCATTAGTAAGGCCGAAGGGCATGACTGTATATTGGTATTATGGTCTACCAGGGACAGTAAATGCAGTCTTCTCTCGTGCATTGGGTGACAATGGAATTTGCCAGTACGCATCTTTCAAGTCAATGCTTGATATGAATTCAGCTTTTGGCAATCGACTTAATATTCCATCTATTAACGGCATCGGGTAAGCGTTCTTAATGGTCACCTCATTCACTTTACGACTATCAAACAAAGATGAACTTTCTCAGGTTTTGAACCAAAACCACGGGTGCCGACCAAGGGCTATCAGACTCTTCAATTACTCCTAACGCTAACATTCGATCAAGTTCGTGGTACATCAACTTTTCCACCGCTGGTGACACTGCGTAATGCCGCTGCTTTATGGGTTTGAAGTCCGTCACCTCAATATCGTGTGTTAGCCAATTGGTCTTTCCTAACCCCTGCAGATAGATAACAGATAGTCCTATACAAACAGGCACCGCTGCGCATTTACGACTTCACACCATCTGCCAGCACGCATGATTTGACCTGCATGCGTCATAAATTTAAGCGATATAAGATAAGGTTATCCTATTTTACAACTGTCCAGACTATTAAACTATGAGATAACTATTGATTATCAGGCTACCCATTGTAAACTATAAACAGATAATAATTAGACCGAAACTAACATTAGTTCTTAAGATATTGTATATATAAACCCTGCATATTCCACAATAAAATCAGTACTTAACGAAAACTCGTGGTATTCACTTCTCCGAGCTCAATTTGTTTCAAGTACAGATTGCGGCAACGAAATTGTTACTGGTATCAAGAACCGGTGGCAGACAAAACAAACCTTTCAGCTAACATTATTAACATTTGGTGACCCCCGACTTCTGGACACAGGATTAATTTGGAGAATCCTACACGTATAATTGGTCAACTGGGCGACCAATTTCAAAACCAACAACTGATCAACTTGGCGATCTTGACATCACTGGATAGTCAACTTGGCAGCTACAAATAAGGAGAAAAACAAGCTCCATAGCCGTAATATTTAAAAGTATACCCTGACCGCCTATTTGGTTGTGAGTAGAGGCACAACCTGTCAAAGCGACAAATCAAAATACCTCCAACGGGTCAGGTATTACTTTAAATAAAACAAGTAGAAAGCTACAGTCGAGTGTACTCGACTGTAAGATACCCGCTACCCATTTTGAATAAAAGCATTATATTTTGCGGTATATTTTAAAAATATACCAAATGTACTACAAAAATACTAAAAATATACCAAATGGTATATGTGGTATATCGTTATAGTACCTCATTCAAAATATACCATAGATGGCACAATATACCAGATTGTCAGACAAAGTCACTAAGACCCCCAGTAAGTAGGCGTTTTTGCCCATACAAAAGTATTTCTTTAATAACTTCGACAATTTTTATCTGATCGCAACCAATCATAGCTACTATAGTAATTATTGTATATACCAAAATTCGTAACTCTAGCTTTAAAATTACGCTTGTTATTCGATTTTTTTGATTTGCGGGAGCGGAAGGGGCGTGGCAAAGATTTGAAACAAACTTGATCTGCATGCAAACATAACAAATGTTGTCGAAAAAATTATAGCTCTATCTCTTATAGTCTCTGAGATCTAGGTGTTCATACGGACGGACGGACAGACACACAGACACACAGACGGACAGACGGACATGGCTATATCGTCTCGGCTGTTGACGCTGATCAAGAATATATATACTTTATAGGGTCGGAGATGCCTCCTTCTACCTGTTATATACATTTCCTGCCGGCACAAAGTTATAATACCCTTCTACCCTATGGGTAGCGGGTATAAAATGGCATCATCGAATATGAGCGCATTGCTGGACAGGCAATTAATAACAGGCGAAGAGATCCTAAACGTAATAAGGAATTACAAAAGGACTCGCCTGAGCGAAAACAACAGCATGACTACTTCCAAAACACATTGAGAAGTTAGTTAAGCTGTGGGAAACATTTTCTAAAGAGCATTTAAATATAAAAAGTAAAACAGAAGGTGCTAAAATTGAGCACAATTACTTTAAAATGACAACTTCAATCAAATAAGGGATTTGGTTGTATACAAATGGATACTGGATCGGTTACTTCCAGTGAAGAAGAATCAGAACTGGATCCAATGATTCGTGAACAAAGGGTTCTGCTGGATAGATTGGAACGCATCATGAACAAAATGACGGATGAAACTCGTCAAGGATTTATGCCAATCATAAATCAGTATTGGAATAATATAACAACGATCCACATAGAAATTTATAAAAATTTGAGGATCCTGCAAAACTTGGATATGCGACCGGAGATATTTAGCAGCTGAAGACGCCGTCATAGGAGTCCAAACTATAACATGTGAAGAAAGTATCTCTCGTCCTGCCAACATACCCCAAATGCATGCCTCATTGCCGTTGCCGAAGGTTGAAATTCCCAAATTTGATGGGGATTATTAAAATGGCAACAATATCATGACATCTTCAAGAAAATGATTCATGAAGCATCATTACATATCATTCAAAAGATGTGGTACTTAAAACTAGCATCATTGGAGAGGCTGAGCGTTTAATACGCCATCTATCCTTAACCGAAGGAAATTATGAAACAGCATGGAATGCTACAAGAGCGTTTTAGCAACAAAAAGTGCTAAGTAACGCATTAATACAAAAATATTGGACCAACCATCAATAACAAATGATGGCAAGTCTATAAAAGCAATGCATGATAATATCAAAGAAACATTATCTGCACTAAATAACATTGGAATTCAAACTGAAAACTGGGATCCAATAACAGTATTGGTAGTTTGACAAGGAAGTGGATCGTCAAACTCATATGTTATATGAACAATCAGTTGTAGACTCAAAGAAGCTGCAGAAACTGGATCAGTTTTTGACCTTCTTGGAACATCGGAACCTCAAATGTAAGGAGGAGGCTACCGGCAGTGATAAGATAAATCACAGCAAAAAGGCACATGCGCTCAGATTGGTACAGAATATACATGCTATTTCTTCAACAAAACCAATCACATTATATACAAGTGCAATCACTTTTGAAGAAAACAACAGCTGAACGATTAAATTGGATTCAAAGGAACAAGTTATGCGTAAAATGTTTTAAACGCGATCATTCAGCAAAGGAATGCCAGAAGAAAAATTGTTTCAAATGCGATAAAAGGCATAACACTCTTCTACATTTGGAATCGAAGCCTGAATAAAAACAGCAGCATCAGCAAGTGGAGTACAAACCAATTATGTACTTTTAGCCACTGCTCGAGTTATTATTGAAGGCAATAATGGACAAATGGCCGAATTCAGAGCCTTACTTGACTCAGGTTCTCAAGTCAATGTAATCTCTGAAAGAGCATTAAATATATTGGCTCTCAACGTAAAGAAATCAGAGCTACAAATAAATGGAATTGGTGGATGAACACAAACATCGAAGGCACGTGTTAATGTTATGCTCAAATCACAGCATAACAATTTCAACTCTCTATTGGAGGCTATTGTACTGCCTCACATTGTTGCAGATCAACCAGGACAGTCAATTGATATTGCTCGTTGGAAACTTCCAAAGCATATTGAATTGGCAGATCCTAACTTTGACAAAGCAGGAAAAATTGATCTACTCTTAGAGCAGAACACTACTGCGACATAATGCAGGACAAGCATTTATCGTTGGGTAAAGGACTGCCAAGATTACAGAAAACCAAACTAGGATGGATTGTGGCTGGAAAATTAAAACATAATTCATCAAGATCAACTACGTGTGCAGCTCTAACGGAAGAATATAAGGTAGACCAACAAATTACGAAATTTTGGGAACTGGATTCATTCTCAACCGATACACCATGTCTATCACCACTGGAGAAGCAATGTGAAATGCACTTTCTCCAGAACATTCAGACTGCAAATTGATAAGAAACCGATTGTTAGTCTCCCATCCATGGATAATGCTTCAGCCCTGGGGAGAGTCGTGATCTTGCGACACGACGATTCCTTTCCTTGGAAAAACGGCTATTGCGAGATCCACAAACTAAGGCAAGTTATGTGGATTTCATGAAAGAATATGAAGCTCTTGGGCATATGAAGCAGATGCACACAAATGAAATAACAAAAGCACGGTACGTCATACCACATCACTGTGTGGTCAAACCTGAAAGTACAATAACCAAATTAAGAGTGGTTTTCGATGCATCTGCAGTTACTTCGTCAGGAAAATCGCTCAACGACTTACTGCACAAAGGACCTACGGTGCAAAACTCTATATTTTCAATTTTGATGCGATTTAGGACTCACAAATATGTTTTCACGGCGGTCATAGAGAAAATGTACCGTCAAATCTGGATAAATCCCGAGGACCAATATTTCCAAACATTTGTTTGGCGCACTGATCCATCTGAGGATTTGCGATACTACAGATTAAAAACGGTTACCTATGGAACAAAAAGCTGCACCATATTTAGCCACAAAATGCTTGCAGCACATAGCACAAAAAGGCAGAAAGGAATACCCTAATGGTGCTGCCGCATTGGAAAACGACTTCTATGGAGACGATTGCATAACCGGAGCCAAAACTATATCAGAAGCTCTACAGAGGCAACAACAGCTTAACAAACTTCTGCAAAATTCTGGATTCAAGTTAAGAAAATGGTGTACCAACAATTTCCAAGTTCTACAAGGAGTTCCAAGGGAAGACATCACTTCAAATGTACAACTGGAGGAGACTTCATATGAGGACTACACGATTAAGACCCTCAGATCACCTTTGTGGGAAAACGGAGATAGCAACAAAGGCCAACATATCAAGACGAGATGTTGTGTCTGAAATCTTTAGGATATTTGATCCTCGTGGTTTATGTTCCCCAGTTGTAATGAAAGCAAAATGTTCATGCAACACCTCACAAAGGAGGGTTATGAGTACAAAGACGATCTGCCGGCTCATCTTCAGGAGGAATGGAAACGCTACAGGGAGGAACTAAAGGTTCTGAACACCATAAAAGTATCACGTCACGTCTACTCAGGAAAAACACCTGTGACGGCAGAAATCCACACATTTGTTGATGCCTCGGAGAAAGCATATGGAGCTGCTGTATATATCCGAGCAACATATAAGGACAAGCGAAGAACGATCCAGTTATTATGTGCAAAATCTCACTTAGCACCAATAAATACAATAACTCTACCCCGTCTGGAACTTAAGGCTGCTGTATTAGGAGCACAGTTGACCTCCAAAATAAAGGAAGACTTGGGCATGAAAAATGCATCCACATATTACTGGTCTGATTCACGGATTTTACTGTCATGGATTAATTGCTCATCATCCATTCGAGACAAATTCGTTGCCACTAGAGTTGCAACAATACATGAGCTATCCATACCAAAACAGTGGAGACATGTTGCATCAGAACACAATGCAGCAGATGTCCTCTCCAGAGGAATGACGGCTTCAAAATTCGCGGAACATGCCATGTGGTTCTACGGCCCTATGTTCCTACATGGTTCATCATCCACATGGCCGGCTCCTTTTATTGCTACCAACGAGGAATTAACAATTATGAATCCGCCAAAGGTTAGTCAATCATCCGTGATGACTATCACAAAAGAGGAGGACATAATATACACAATACAACATAATAATTCGTTTAACAAGCTACTCAGAGTAATAGCTTACATGATGCGCTTCCGACGTAAGAAGAAATACATAAGCCACACCATTGAGTTTGAAGAAATAATGGAAGCCCGAAAAATTGTTCTCCGCAACATTCAAAATATCGACTTCAAAGATGACATCAAACATCTCAAGAGGCAAAGGGAGACACGAAAAGGCAGTTCAATCAACTCACTGTCACCATTCTTAGATCAGAATGGAATTTTGCGTGTAGGAGGTCGACTGGAGGCGGCAAATATATCATTCGGCTCCAAACATCCGATACTTCTGCCATACAACGATCCTGTTGTGAAGATGATTCTTGTGCAAATACACAAGGACAACATGCATTGCGGACCTCAGGCTCTATTAACTACATTAAGGCAGCAATTCTGGATCCTTAAAGGAAAAACTATGGCTAGGAGCACAGTAAAAGCCTGTGTCAAGTGCACTAAAGCTAAGCCAAAATTAATGGAGCAGATCATGGGAAATCTGCCACCACTTAGGGTAACGCAAGCTCGACCATTTTTCAACTCTGGCGTCGATTATTGTGGACCATTTAAAATCCACTACAAAGTGAGAGGAAAGAAGCCTAGCACAGCTTACATTGCCATATTCTGCTGTTTCGCGACTTAAGCTGTGCATCTCGAGCTGGTTAGCGATCTCACAACAGAAGCATTCTTGGCAGCACTTCGTCGTTTCATTGCTCGGCGAGGGAAATGCCAAACTCTTCACTGCGACAACGCAACAAATTTTGTGGGAGCAAAAACAAGTTGCAGGAGTTAAAGGAGGCTCTATTCTCCGATAATGCGAAACCCAAATTCTCCATGAGTACAACAACAAGGGAGTTTAATTTAAATTCATCCCACCTCGTGCACCACACTTCGGAGGATTATGGGAAGCTGCAGTAAAGTCGGCAAAACATTTATTACTAAAAATGTGACGACAGCCGATCTTACTTATGAAGAACTGGAAACAGTTATAGTCGAAATAGAGGCCATATTGAACTCTCGACCATTAACACCACTGTCCGATGACCCAAATGACGTTACAGCACTAACGCCTGGACACTTCCTAATTGGAGAGCCGCTAACTGCACAAGCTGATTGTGAACCATCGCAGCAACCAAAACGATAGGTAACCGATGGCAGGCCGTTTCAAAACTGAAGCATGCATTTTGGAAACAATGGTCGCAGGATTATCTACAACAGTTGCAGCAACGTCAAAAATGGAGAAGATCCTCAGCAAACATAAAGTAAGGCACTTTAGTAATAATAAAGAAATACAATGTTCCGGTATTACAATGGCCCCAGGGATCTTTAAACGTGAGATTCAACATGTTGCTCGACTCTTTAATGAAGAAGAACCCACTGACAAACATCCAATTGAAGAAGATGAAGTGGAAGAAGAAAACAAATAAATTTGGTTATACCGAACTACTGGATCTTCAACGGGATCTTGTACCAAACCGAAGACTCAGACTACTACATAGACTTGAGACGATTAAGCATCACCACATCGCAATGTACATCGGCCTAACATTCATCATAATAATATTGACCATTCACTGGGTAAGAAAATGGTACAAAGGAGATAAGAGACCACAGCAAGTCCAGATACCAGCGGTGGCAATGAGGAAAACTGATACGACTTCGAGTCCGCCGTTCACCATTAACATCGATGATTGTTGAAACTGCGTTCAACGGCCGGGAGGATGTACGATTTCGAGACAAGCAGAAAATCGTGCGCTGCAGATAGTCCTATACAAACAGGCACCGCTGCGCAATTACGACTTCACACCATCTGCCAGCACGCATGATTTGACCTGCATGCGTCATAAATTTAAGCGATATAAGATAAGGTTATCCTATTTTACAACTGTCCAGACTATTAAACTATGAGATAACTATTGATTATCAGGCTACCCATTGTAAACTATAAACAGATAATAATTAGACCGTAACAAACATTAGTTCTTAAGATATTGTATATATAAACCCTGCATATTCCACAATAAAATCAGTACTTAACGAAAACTCGTGGTATTCACTTCTCCGAGCTCAATTTGTTTCAAGTACAGATTGCGGCAACGAAATTGTTACTGGTATCAAGAACCGGTGGCAGACAAAACAAACCTTTCAGCTAACATTATTAACAACCCCTTTTCTGCAAACGAAGGAAACTGTTTGATAACAGTGACAAGTTCCGTTTTCTGCTCAGATGTCAACTCGAGTTGCTGCGGATTAAATGTAATTGAGGCAATGCTGTTAGTGTGAGCCTGGTGCATCAAAAACATTGGCAATAGCTCGAAATCTCTCCAAAACTCAATACCTAAATACAAGTCTTGCGACAAAGTCGGTACGATATAAAATCGTTGTGAATGTGTCTTGCCCTTAAACTGGACAGGAATAACCAACTTGCCACAAATTTGTTGCCTATTTCCATCAGCAGTTTTACAGCTGATGACAACCGCGTATATTCGGTATTATTAGTTAATATTTCTTCTGCTAACTTCCCAACAATGCAGTTAATATTAGCGCCAGTGTCCATTAACCCCGTTATCAATTTGCCTAGTATATTGACTTGGGCATAAGGACGAAGATCACCCGTGATGTCTACTATTGACGCTAACAAAGCTCTTTTTTCCTCCTTTTTATTTCGTCTTCCCTTCCTCTGCTTATTACGAATACAAGAACTACAAACATCATCTACATCTGAAATAATGGATCTAGCCGGGTTTACTTGAACTTTTGGTATTATTTTCGATACATTTGTATCTTCAATTACTCCGAGTTGGTACCCTTCGAGACTTGTTTGCGTGGACTTGTCAACGGTGCACGCCCATATGAGTTTTTGGAATTGCACACTTCGTGCAACTGGGTCGATAAGTGTCACGCTTACCACAACCGTAACAAAACACTTTACGTTCTGCTACGCAATCTTGGTATCGATGACCACTCTTCCCACAATTCCAACAAGAAAGTGTTAGAGCATCCAACTCCAGATTCTCTGGCTCTTCAACATCATCCTCTTCATCCATTGTGGCTTGCACCGTGACTTCACTTACATGCCGTCTCGGAACGGTTGATGGCATTGAAACGGTTTTCAAAACCACAGTGAACAGTGTGACGCAACTGCTCAACGCTGAATATTGGCACATACAATAATTCGTGCTGAATATCAGAGAGCAAATTGGCTCGCAAAACTTCCAGTATGGACTGCTCACTCATTGGGCTGTTCAAACGATCTACTAATGCCACAATGGCTTCGTAGAACTGATCGAAAGATTCGTTGGCTTTCTGTTTTCGCTGCGAAATAGCTGCTCGAATCTCCAAATCGGTTCTACCATCCGTAAACTGAGTTTTCAACGCTTTGCACAAATCTGCCCAGCGAACTTCTGTCACGCTTTTGTGGTACCTCCAGAAAAACTCACTTCCTATACCCTTAAACAAATTACTCGCATATCTTGCTAGTAACTCAAAGTCTCCGCCCAGAGTTTGTCGAGTCAATGATTCTACGCGATATAGAAATTCTTCTATCGACATAAACGAATGTCCAGAGTATCTGAGCTTCCAATTAGCAATAATCTAATCCTGTCGGGTCGCAAACTATTACTAAGTTGTGAACCCTGTGGCGAAGAGTTGACACCAACTTGCGGCGCTCTCTGATTTACCAACGGATTCGTTTCTAACCGATTTGGTAATCCAAATAACTCCTCAAAACTTTGTTGATGTGGACTTGGTGGAGAAGGTCTAGGAATGGATTGAATTGGTTCAGTATTGGCAGCTAGCTGTTGCTGAACTAATCTCTGAAAACCATTTTCCATCACCAGCGATAGTATCTGCGTTTGCTGCACTAATGCTGCTGATATCGCAGCCGCAATTGCCTGTTGTATTTCTTGGCCAACAGCACTTGCCGCTGGCTGAGCTATTGGACTCTGAGGCACAACTGGTTGCGGAGCTTATGGAATTGGAGTCGGCTGCCTTGGCTGCGAGCTGTAACTTCTACCAATATCAGTAGAATTTTCCCCATTGGATTTTGCCGATGGAACCGTCGGCGCGGCTTTCGCTTGCCCTCTAGTTCTCATGTTTGCACTTGAACTGGCTGCTTCTAATTCTTCAGCAAGATTCATTCATTCAGCAAGAAGATCTTATTAACACAGTGCGACACACTGGACACAAATTCCTATTGTCACTACGAGTATTAAATTAATGAGTACGAGTATTGTATTAATGATTGCACCTTGTAGCTAACAATTGAGCAGGATGTTCGACCTCCTGAGTGCAACAAATGGTTTCCCCTGAATTATCTGACCTGGCATGATATATAAGACCTAAGCGTCAGAATTTACTGAGAAATTCTGCTACGCCAAACAAATGTATCAATAAATAATAATAATGGGAAAATAAATAATATATAAATAAATAAAGATTTAAATAAATAAGAGAAAAATTAAATAAATAAATAAATAAACAAATATCAAATTATAATTAACACATAAAAATAACTGAACAATTAAATAGATAAATAAATAATAATACAAATGCAAATTTCAACAAAACTGATAATCAACCACGATACATAAGATATTTGGAAACCATGCAAAACTTCACAGAGTGCAAGTTAGCCTCCAGATTTTCTAATTAACCCACCTGAATGGATAGGACTAGTTGCTAGATAAGCATACCTTCAATTAGTATGACGAGAAAGCAGCTCTGAGCCACGATCCGTTTCAAACACTAATTGAAATGTGAATGCCTTAACAACTACTAACAGGAAAGAAAAATAAATTGGGGAAAATATAAACATTCATAAAGCTTCTTCAGGTTAAAATACCAACTTTAAGAGCAATTATTTCAAAACTAAGTATAGCGTAATAGCGCATGCAAACCATACTCAGTCGATAATATATCGCCTAATTAGTACTGCTACCTGTAAACTTCTATGATAGCTAAAGATGGACAATGAACAATACTAAACACATTAAGCTGACTTGCGCCACCACGGGACTATGCAACCCCAGTCAATGAGTTTAATTGTCAATATCTGAATAAATGTTGTAGTACTAATGTATTTCCATTGTTTTCATTAGGTGTTTTGCTTACCGCAAGAGGCAGATCTGGTCCACGAACTTTTTCAAAGTAAGCTCTACACCTAAAGAAATACAACAGCATATAAATGACAGTAGACAGTTTGACCGTTTGAGTATAAAGCCATTTTGAAGCTATTATTTTCGAACACGTCAACCACTACCGTCTTGGTTAAGTCCTTTGGTCTTATGAGGTATTACTTTCTCGATAGCAACACAGACACAAATAGACTAACCTAGTACACAAATATGGATAAGGACAACAAAAAGACTTGAATCACTAGATGTTATTGATTCTAGAGCATATATAATATTTTAAAGGCCATGTTTAGATTCTATACAAAAACAGGCCACACGATTGGCGCCAAAATTTATTATTAAATTATAATTATATCTGTAACGAATCACCAAGGATGTATTCGTCTGGTGCTGGTGTCAGGTTTATTACGCGTACGCGCTGGCTTCTCCGGGCTTTGCTCAGATAGCATGGGGTTCAAGGGAAGGGCCAACTAATAGGACGCACCACTTATAATAATAATACATTTAAAATTCGCGTACATATGGTAAAACAGAGAAGGAGGGTAATGAGAAGGTTACATTAAACAATAGTGAAAGAGAAGAGAGAGGGAAGGAGAGGAGGGAAAGTTAACAAAGAAGTCGGAGCCACTCTCTAATGCAACACAGCTGTTATTGTGTGCAGACGCCCGCCCTACCATGATTCTGCATTCATTGCCAAAAACTAAAAGTTGGCAGGATCCCTAAGAGACAGTGGTTCGGCTAACCTACTCCTGCTTGGTTAGGCATGGTTCCAAATAAAAGTAAACAATTAAGCGGACATTCTTAATTTATTAACATATGACAACAATAATTTAAATATTAACAACATTATGAAATGACAAGAAAAATAAATAAATAAATAATTTAACGGAAAACATAGTAAGTGTGTATGAGGCAGAAATTGAACAGATAAGGCAAAAACGAAAAAAATAATAAATAAATAAAGACTAAAAATAATTAACCTATAAATATAAAATATGATCTAGCATAAATATAATATAAATAATTATTTTTGGTTTTGAAAATTACTAATAATTTAAGAATTTTGCAATTAAAATGACTTCATTGAGAATGATGGAAAGCACAATGTATATAGGCAAACATGATCTATCTTTTAACGAGAAAAGCTCTGCGCAAGTAATTGTAGGAGGAACAGCTGATGACTGTCACTCAATGCAGGCCTGTATATGGCCAGCCTTACAAGGTCGTCGACCGCTGGGACTGCAGTAGCAGATGTAGCAGCGCTATGGTGAGATGCACCAAAAGCTCTAACTCATACGTATATAATCAATTAGTAAGAGCAAGACAGACTTACATACATTCGGCGACTCCCACGCAGAAAGATCTTTCCTTGTGTTAGTGACTGTCTGTGGTGTTAGTGACTGTCTGTGGTGAAGCTGTAGATAAAGAGTAACAAGAAATGCGTAAAAGCTGGCTGCTATGCTCTGCTAGTGCAATTCCACATACATAGGTACATACAAAGGTATGCAGGTATGAGTGTACCTACTTTGCAAGCAATACAGAAACGTTAAATTTAATAGTTAAATAGAATTTTTCAAGGATATTTTGCCTATATATGGTGCCTTATATGCATTCTTAAATGTTTGCCATTGTGCTCTTGTACAATTAACCAGTGGTACTTGTACTATGCGGGCCCAAGAAAAGTTGTTGATTTCAATTTTCTCGCCACATCATAATACACTTACAACACGCATAAACATTCACTTAAAAATGCACACTAGAACTAAACAATCTTAACTAACAATAATCCAATAAAACAATCAAAAACATAGGCTGACATTCAGCTGTTCGCCTTCGGACTCGAGGTCACAATAAGAAACGACGCAATCCGTAGCTAGAGATTGCGGCGAGGCTACCAGCCGTAAGTTGTTCTTCGTCAGCAGACGAAGCCAACCTGCTTGGAAGCAGTTCTTCGTTTCGCAGTGCGAGTCTGCAACTATCTCTGGCTACCGTCGTTTATGTAGACCATCTGTTTATGGTGTACCGACAGCTGATGTGGCCAGCACAGCTGCGTCGTGAAGCTTTTGTTGTTGGCCGTTAATCACTAATTACAGTGTGGTGAAGGTCCAATTGAAATGGATTTAAAATTCGACCACTGGGTTATTATACAATACGGCGTTTTACTTAGATTAAAATGCGTTTTAATCTGGGTTGTTACAATTTACACACTAGGTTTTATATAAATTATGACTGGGTGCGGAATCTAAAAATAAATAGACAAAACTAAACTTAGAACAACAAAAAACACTAAATATACGTATAACAAATATTTACCCTAATCTGGAAACGGCACTTGGTTTATTTACGCCTGTTGGCAAATTCCTGTAGAGGACAAACAGCTACAAGTGGACGGCAAGGTGCACTTTTGTAAAGAAAAAGAAGATGACAAGATTAACGACTCAGTGTAACAATTATACAATGAAGTATCTTTGTATACTCACAAGTACGTTTTATGCATCTGACTACACCAACCACTTCACTGATGTACTTTTTTATTGAAGCACATGCACTTTTACGCTATTTTTAATCAGGTTCTGCACATAACCTGTTATAAATTTTTCTTCCAACCAAAACCAACAACAAAAACCTTTCTTCGGAATTTTGACAAATAATCCTACTCAAAAAGGTAATCGTTGTCTATTTTGGTGTGGACTTAACACGATCAGCTGATCTAGTAACTCACGCTTGTAAGTATCATGGACAACCAATAGATGACGCTATTTGTGGGTTTTCAGACTCATTGCTAAATAAAGCTCCGCTTCTCAGAACAAAACATGACAAGACAGACTACAAAAAAATTTTCTACAACTAAACAAATTAAATAATACAAATTAACTAGGACAATAAACATATACATAAATAATATAATAAATAATAGGTATAAAAATGTATGTGTGCAGAAAAAGAAGGAAAAAAATGTTGCATACTTTTAGGTTTAGTCAATTTCAGCTACGGCAAGCGGGCTATTGTAATAGGTAATAGGTGTAATTTACATATGCCATGTGCGCTTTGGCAGAATATGCTGAATAAGCTTATTAATCATTATTCGATTTTGGGGCTTTGTAAGTGACTTGCTATTGGGGCTTTGACCGGTATGTTTCGTAAACATAATATGCCTAGTAGTACATTTCCACTGGGTATGTTATGTTACTATATATTTGAAAACTTTTCGGGTTATTGTAACGCTCAAATTGGGGGTGTTTTAGTACCGTGGCTAAAGAGACGTGGTTTTTAACTGACCAAAGTTTTAAAATTGAAAAATGTAAAACTCGGTAAAATTTTGGAAATTGAAAAATTTAAAAATTGGTACAATTTTTAAAATTGAAAAACGTAAAAATCGGTCAAATTTCGGAAATTGAAAAAATGTAAAAATCGGCAAGATTTTGGAAATTGAAAAAATTAAAAATCAGCAAAATTTTGGGAATTGAAAAAATGTAAAAATCGGCAATATTTTGAAAAGTGAAAAATGTAAAAATCAGTACAATTTTGAAAATTGAAATAATGCAAAAATGGTACAATTTTATAAATTTAAAAATGTAAAATCGGCAAAATTTTGAAAATTGAAAAATATAAAAATCGGTAAATTTTGGAAATTCAAAAAATGTGAAAATCGGCAAAATGTTGAAAATTGAAAAAATGTAAAAATCGGTCAAATTTTAGAAATTGAAAAAATGCAAAAATCAATAAGATTTTGGAAATTGAAAAAATTAAAAATCGTCAAAATTGTGGAATTAAAAAATGTAAAATCGGCAAGATTTTGAAAAGTGAAAAAATGTAAAATCAGTAAAATTTTGAAAATTGAAATAATGTAAAATCGGCAAGATTTTGGAAATTGAAAAAATGTAAAATAGGTAAAATTTTGGAAAAAATTTTGAAAAATCGGCAAAATCTTGGAAAATGAAAAAAATGTAAAAATCGGTAAAATCTCGAAAATTGAAAAAATGTAAAATCGGTCAAATTTTGAAAATTGAAAAACGTAAAATCGATAAAATTTTGGAAATTGAAAAAATGTAAACATCGGCATAATTTTGAAAATTGAAAAATGTAAAAATCGGTAGATTTTAGAAATTGAAAAAGTAAAATCGGCAAGATTTTGGAAATTAAAAAATTAAAAATCAGCAAAGTTTTGGAAATTGAAAAAATGTAAAATCGGTAAAATTTTAGAAATTGAAAAGTTTAAAATTGGTACAATTTTAGAAATTTAAAAATGTAAAAATCGGCAAGATTTTGAAAATTTAAAAATGTAAATAACGGTAAATTTTTGAAAATTAAAAAAATGTAAAAATTGAAAATTGAAAAAATGTAAAATAGGTAAAATTTTGCAAAAAATGTAAAATCGGCAAAATCTTGGAAATTAACAAATGTAAAATCGGTAAAATTTTGAAAATTAAAAACGTAAAAATCGGTTGAATTTTGGAAATTGAAAAAGTAAACATCGGCAAAATTTTGAAAATTTAAAATATGTAAAATCGGTCAAATTTTAAAAATAGAAAAAATGTAAAAATCGGCAAGATTTTGGAAATTGAAAAATTAAAAATTTTGGGAATTGAAAAAATGTAAAAAATTGGCAAGATTTTGAGAAGTGAAGAAATGTAAAAATCGGTAAAATTTTGAAAATTGAAATAATGTAAAAATCGGCAAAATTTTGCAAATTAAAAGTAAAATGTAAAACGGCAAAATTTTAGAAATTGAAAAATGTAAAATTGAAAAGATTTTGTAAATTAAAAAATGTAAAATTGGTAAAATTTAAAAATTGAAAAATGTAAAATCGGTAAAATTTTGGAAATTAAAAAAAATGTAAAAAGAAAAAACATGTAGAAGAAATTGATAAAACCTAAAATCGGCAAGATTTTGAAATTTTAAAAATGTAAAATCGGTAAAATTTTAAAATTAAAAATGTAAAACTTCGAAAGATTTTGTAAATTGAAAAATGTAAAATCTGTAAATTTATAGAAATTGATAAAACCTAAAATCGGCATGATTTTGGAAATTTTAAAAATGTAAAAATCGGTAAAATTTTGAAAATTGAAAAAATGTAAAATCGGCAAGATTTTGGAAAAGGAAAAAATTAAAAATTTTGGGAATTGAAAAAATGTAAAAAATTGGCAAGATTTTGAGAAGTGAATAAATGTAAAAATCGGTAAAATTTTGAAAATTGAAATAATGTAAAATCGGCAAAATTTTGCAAATTAAAGTAAAAATGTAAAACGGCAAAATTTTAGAAATTGAAAAAATGTAAAATTGAAAAGATTTTGTAAATTAAAAAATGTAAAATTGGTTAAATTTAAAAATTGAAAAAATGTAAAAATCGGTAAAATTTTGGAAATTAAAAAAAATGTAAAAGAAAAAATGTAGAAGAAATTGATAAAACCTAAAATCGGCAAGATTTTGGAAATTAAAATGTAAAATCGGCAAAATTTTAAAAATTGAAAAACGTAAAATCGGTAAAATTTTGGATATTGAAAAATGTAAAAATCGTCAAAATTTTAAAATAGAAAACCTAAAAATTTCGTCAAATTTTGGAAATTGAAAAATGTAAAATCGGCAAAATTTTAAAATTGATAAAACGTAAAATCGTCAAAATTTTGAAAATTGAAAAATATAAAAATCGGTAAAATTTTGGATATTAAAAAAATGGTAAAATCGGCAAAATTTTAAAAACTGAAAAACGTAAAATTGTCAAAATTTTGAAAATTGAAAAAGCAAAATCGGCCAAATTTGGAAATTGATTAAAATGTAAAATCGGTAAAATTTTAAAAATTGAAAAAATGTAAAATCGGCAAAATTTTGAAAAAATTGAAAAAAATTGAAATTGAAATTGAAAACATAAAATCGGTAAAGTTTTGGCAATTGAAAATCGGCAAAATTTTAAAATTGATAGAACGTAAAATCGTCAAAATTTTGAAAACTGAAAAAAGTAAAAATCGGCAAAATTTTGGAAATTGAAAAAATGTAAAAATCGGTAAAATTTTAGATATTGAAAAAAATGTAAAATCGGAAAAATTTTGCAAATTGAAAAAACGTAAAATCGGCAAGATTTTGGAAATTGAAAAACGTGAAAAGCGGTCAAGGCATTGGCAATTGAAAAAATGTAAAATCGGTAAGATTTTGGAAATTGAAAAAATGTAAAATTGGAAAATTTTTAAAAATTGAAAAAATGTAAAAATCGGTTCAATTTTAGAAATTCAAAAAATTTAAAATCGGCAAGATATTGGAAATTTAAAAATTAAAATATCGGCAACAATTTGAAAGATTGAAAAATGTAAAGATCGGCAAGATTTTGTAAATTGAAACAAGAAAGTTACAGTCGAGTGTGCTCGACTGTGAGATACCCGCTACCCATTTTAACAAAGGTAAAATATTGCGGTATCATTTTCGAAATATACCGAAAATACTAAAAAATACAAAAAATATACCAAATGGTATGTTTGGTATATCGATATAGTACACCATTCAAAATATACCATGACGGCACAATGCGCCAGATTGTCGGCCAAAGCAACTGGCACTCTAGTAAGTAGGCCTTTTGCCCATAAAAGTATTTCTTTAATAACTCCACAATTTTTATCTGATCGTAACCAAATTTAGGCTTGTTATTCGATTTTTGATCTGCGGGGCGGAAGTGGGCGTGGCAAAATTTGAAACAAACTTGATCTGCGTGCAATCATAACAAATGCTATCTCTTATAGTCTCTGAGATCTAGGTGTTCATACGGACGGACGGACGACGGGACAGACGAACATGGCTATATCGTCTCGGCTGTTGACGCTGATCAAGAATATATATACTTTATAGGGTCGGAGATGCCTCCTTCTACCTGTTACATACATTTCCAGCCGGCACAAAGTAATAATATCCTTCTACCCTATGGGTAGCGGGTATAAAATGTAAAATCGGTATAATTTTGAAATTGAAAAATGTAAAATCGGTAAAATTTTGGAAATTAAAAAATGTAAAAATTGTTACAATTTGGGAAATTAAAAAATGTAGAATCGGTAAAATTTTCGATATTAAAAAATTTAAAAATCGGCAAAATTTTAAAAATTTTAAAAATGTAAAAAACGGCAAAATTTTAGAAATTAAAAAAATGTAAGAATCGGCAAAATTTGGAACATTAAAATAATTAAAAATCAGCAAAATTTTGGAAAATGAAAAAATGTAAAAATCGGTTCAATTTTAGAAATTTAAAAATTTAGGAATCGGCAAGACTTTGGAAATTTAAAAAAAATGTTAAAACCGGTCAAATTTTGGAAATTGAAAATATTTAAAAATCGGTAAAATTTTAGAAATTGAAAAACATAAAATCGGCAGGATTTTGAAAATTTAAAAATCTAAAATCGGCAAAAATTTGGAGATTGAAAAAATGTAAAAAATCGGTAAAATTTTGGAAATTAAAAAATGTAAAATTGCTACAATTTGGGAAATTAAAAACATGTAAGAATCGGCAAAATTTTCGATATTAAAAAATTTGTAAAATCGGCAAATTTTAAAAATTTTTAAAAATGTAAAAACGGCAAAATTTTAGAAATTAAAAAATGTAAGAATCGGCAAGAATTTGGAACATGAAAAAATTAAAAATCAGTAACATTTTGGAAATTAAAAAAAAAGATATAAAATTGCTAAAATTTTAGAAATTGAAAAATGTAACAATAGGTTCAATTTTAGAAATTTTAAAAATGTAAAGATTGGCAAGATTTTGTAAATTGAAAAATGTAAAAATCGACAAAATTTGGAGATTGAAAAAATGTAAAAATCTGTAAAATTTTGGAAATTAAAATGCAATTAAAAAAATGTAAGAATCGGCAAAATTTTCGATATTAAAATTTGTAAAATCGGCAAAATTTTAAAATTTTAAAAATGTAAAAGGCAAAATTTTAGAAATTAAAAAATGTAAGAATCGGCAATAATTTGGAACATAAAAAAATTAAAAATCAGCAAAATTTTAAAATTGAAAAAAAAACGTAAAAATCGGTCAAATTTTGGAAATTTAAAAAATGTAAAATCGGCAAAATTTTAAAAATTGAAAAAACGTAAAATCGGTCAAATTTTGGAAATTAAAAATTTAAAATTCGCAAAATTTTGAAAATTGATAAAACGTTAAAATCGTCAAAATTGTGAAAATTGAAAAAATAAAAATCGGCAACATTTT
Source organism: Drosophila nasuta (assembly GCF_023558535.2). Classification (NCBI taxonomy): domain Eukaryota; kingdom Metazoa; phylum Arthropoda; class Insecta; order Diptera; family Drosophilidae; genus Drosophila; species Drosophila nasuta. Next base: position 10,558 of record NW_026869623.1, on the reverse strand, counting down.
AAAATTGAAATAAATGTAAAATCGGTAAAATTTTAAAAATTGAAAAAAATGTAAAAATCGGCAAAATTTTGAAAATTGAAAAATGTAAAATCGGTAAAATTTTGAAAATTGAAAAAACGTAAAATCGTCAAAATTGTGAATATTGAAAAAAATTTAAAATCGGTAAAATTTTGGAAATTAAATAAAATGTAAAATCGGCAAAATTTTAAAAAATGAAAAATTTTAAAATCGGTCAAATTTTGGAAATTGAAAAATGTAAAAATCGGCAAAATTTTAAAAATTGAAAAAACGTAAAAATCGGTTAAATTTTAGAAATTGAAAATATGTAAAACCGGCAAAATTTTGAAAATTGATAAAACGCAAAAATTGTCAAAATTTTGAAAATTGAAAAAGTAAAATCGGCAAATTTTTGGAAATTGATAAAAATGTAAAATCGGTAAAATTTCAAAATTTAAAAAAATGTAAAATCGGCAAAATTTTGCAAATTGAAAAACGTAAAAATCGGCAAGATTTTAAAAATTAAAAACGTAAAATCGTCAAAATTGTGAAAATTAAAAAATTTAAAATCGGCTAAATTTTAAAAATTGAAAAACGTAAAAATCGGTTAAATTTTAGAAATTGACAAAAATGTAAAATCGGTCAAATTTTGCAAATTGAAAAACGTAAAATCGGCAAGATTTTGGAAATGGAAAAAGTAAAATCGGCAAAATTTTGGCAATTAAAAAATGTAAAATCGGTAAAATTTTAGAAATTGATAAAACGTAAAATCGTCAAAATTTTGAAAACTGAAAAAAAGCAAAATCGGCAAAATTTTGGAAATTGAAAAAATGTAAAAATCGGTAAAATTTTAGAAATTGAAAAAATGTAAAATCGGCAAAATTTTGAAAATTGATAAAACGTAAAATCGTCAAAACTTTGAAAATTGAAAAAATGTAAAATCGGTAAAATTATGGAAATAAAAAATGCAAAAATCGGCAAAATTTTAAAAATTGAAAAAAACGTAAAAATCGGTAAAATTTTGAAATTGAAAAAATGTAAAATCGGTAAAATTTTAGAAATTGAAAACCTAAAATCGGCAGGATTTTGAAAATTTAAAAATTTAAAATCGGCAAAAATTTGGAGATTGAAAAATGTAAAAATCGGTCAAATTTTGGAAATTAAAAATGTAAAATTGGCACAATTTGGAAAATTAAAAATGTAGAATCGGCAAAATTTAAAAATTTTAAAAAATGTAAAACGGCAAAATTTTAGTAATTAAAAAAATGTAAGAATCGGCAATAATTTGGAACATGACAAAATTACAAAATCAGCAAAATTTTAAAAATTGAAAAAACGTAAAATCGGTCAAATTTTGGAAATTTAAAAAATGTAAAATCGGCAAAATTTTAAAAATTGAAAAACGTAAAATCGGTCAAATTTTGGAAATTAAAAAAATTTAAAATCGGCAAAATTTTGAAAATTGATAAAACGTTAAAATCGTCAAAATTGTGAAAATTGAAAAAAAATAAAAATCGGCAAAATTTTAAAAATTGAAAAAAAACGTAAAATCGGTCAAATTTTAGAAATTTAAAAATGTAAAATCGGTAAAATTTTAAAAATTTAAAAAATGTAAAAATCGGCAAAATTTTGAAAATTGAAAAAATGTAAAATCGGTAAAATTTTGAAAATTGAAAAAAAACGTAAAATCGGCCAAATTTTGAAAATTGAAAAAATGTAAAATCGGCAAAATTTTAAAATTGAAAAAACGTAAAATCGGTTAAATTTTAGAAATTGAAAAAAATGTAAAAATCGGCAAAATTTTAAAATTGATAAAACGTAAAATCGTCAAAATTTTGAAAACTGAAAAAAGTAAAATCGGCAAAATTTTGGAAATTGAAAAAATGTAAAATCGGTAAAATTTTAGAAATTGACAAAAATGTAAAATCGGTCAAATTTTGCAAATTGAAAAACGTAAAATCGGCAAGATTTTGGAAATTGAAAACGTAAAATCGGTAAATTGGCAATTAAAAAAATGTAAAATCGGTAAAATTTTAAAAATTGATAAAACGTAAAATCGTCAAAATTTTGAAAATTGAAAAAAGTAAAAATCGGCCAAATTTTGAAAATAGATAAAATGTAAAAATCGGTAAAATTTTAGAAATTGAAAAAAATGTAAAATCGGCAAAATTTTGAAAAAAATTGAAAAAAATTGAAATTGAAATTGAAAAGTCGTAAAAATCGGTAAAGTTTTGGCAATTGAAAAAATGCAAAAATCGGCAAAATTTTAAAAATTGATAAAACGTAAAATCAGCAAAATTTTGGAAATTTAAAAAATGTAAAATCGGTAAAATTTTAGAAATTGAAAAATGTAAAATTGGTTCAATTTTAGAAATTTAAAAAAATTTAGGAATCGGCAAAGATTTTGGAAATTTAAAAAATGTAAAATCGGTATAATTTTGGAAATTGAAAAATGTAAAATCGGTAAATTTTTAGAAATTGAAAAAACTAAAAATCGGCAGGATTTTGAAAATTTAAAAACCAAAAATTGGCAAAAATTTGGAAATTGAAAAAATGTAAAATCGGTAAAATATTGGAAATTAAAAAAAAAATGTAAAAATTGCTACAATTTGGGAAATTTAAAAATGTAAGAGTCGGCAAAATTTTTCGATATTAAAAATTTGTAAAATCGGCAAAATTTTAAAAATTTTAAAAAATGTAAAAAACGGCAAAATTTTAGAAATTAAAAAAATGTAAAATCGGCAAGAATTTGGAACATGAAAAAAATTAAAAATCAGCAACATTTTGAAAATTAAAAAAAAATGTAAAATTGGTAAAATTTTAGAAATTGAAAAAAATGTAAAAATCGGTTCATTTTAGAAATTTAAAAATGTAAAAGATCAGCAAGATTTTGTAAATTGAAAAAATGTAAAAATCGTCAAAATTTGGAGATTGAAAAAATGTAAAATCGGTAAAATTTTGGAAATTAAAATGAATTTAAAAAAATTTTCGATATTAAAAATTTGTAAAATCGGCAAAATTTTAAAAACTTTAAAAATGTAAAAACGGCAAAATTTTAGAAATTAAAAATGTAAAATCGGCAATAATTTGGAACATGATAACATTAAAAATCAGCAAAATTTTAAAATTGAAAAAAAAAACGTAAAATCGGTCAAATTTTAAAATTTAAAAAATGTAAAATCGGCAAAATTTTAAAAATTGAAAAACGTAAAATCGGTCAAATTTTGAAATTCAAAAATGTAAAATCGGCAAAATTTTGAAAATTGATAAAACGTAAAATCGTCGAAATTGTGAAAATTGAAAAAAGTAAAATCGGCAAAATTTTGGAAATTGAAAAAATGTACAAATCGGTAAAATTTTGAAATTGCAAAAAATGTAAAATCGGCGAAATTTTGCAAATTGACAAAATGTAAATATCGGTAACATTTTGAAAATTGAAAAAACGTAAAATAAATCAAAATTGTAAAATTGTAAAATTGTCAAAATTCTAAAAATTAAAAAATGTAAAAATCGTCAAAATTTTAAAATTGATAAAACGTAAAAGGCGTCAAAATTTAAAATTGAAAAATTTAAAAATCGGTAAAATTTTGGAAATTAAAAATGTAAAATTGGCAAAATTTTAAAAATTGAAAAACGCAAAATCGGTCAAAATTTGGAAATTGAAAAAAGGTAAAAATCGGCAAAATTTTAAAAATTGAAAAACGTAAAATCAGCAAATTTTGGAAATTGAAAAACGTAAAATCGGTAAAGTTTTGGCTATTAAAAAATGTAAAATCGGTAAAATTTTAAAAATTGATAAAACGTAAAATCGTCAAAATTTTGAAAACTGAAAAAGTAAAATCGGCAAAATTTTGGAAATTGAAAAAATGTAAAATCGGTAAAATTTTAGAAATTGAAAAATGTAAAATCGGCAAAATTTTGAAAATTGATACAACGTAAAAATCGTCAAAACTTTGAAAATTGAAAAAAATGTAAAAACGGCAAAATTTTAGTAATTAAAAAATGTAAGAATCGGCAATAATTTGGAACATGACAAAATTACAAAATCAGCAAAATTTTAAAAATTGAAAAACGTAAAATCGGTCAAATTTCCGGAAATTTAAAAAATGTGTAAAATCGGCAAAATTTTAAAATTGAAAAACGTAAAATCGGTCAAATTTTGGAAATTAAAAATTTAAAATCGGCAAAATTTTGAAAATTGATAAAACGTTAAAATCGTCAAAATTGTGAAAATTGAAAAAAAATAAAAATCGGCAAAATTTTGGAAATTGAAAAAATGTAAAAATCGGTAAAATTTTAAAAATTTAAAAAATGTAAAAATCGGCAAAATTTTGAAAATTGAAAAAATGTAAAAATCGGCAAAATTTTGAAAATTGAAAAAACGTAAAAATCGGCCAAATTTTGAAAATTGAAAAAATGTAAAAATCGGCAAAATTTTAAAAATTGAAAAACACAAAATCAGTTAAATTTTAGTATTGAAAAATGTAAAATCGGCAAAATTTTAAAATTGATAAAACGTAAAATCGTCAAAATTTTTGAAAACTGAAAAAAAGTAAAAATCGGCAAAATTTTGAAATTGAAAAAATGTAAAATCGGTAAAATTTTAGAAATTGACAAAAATGTAAAAATCGGTCAAATTTTGCAAATTGAAAAAACGAAAAAATCGGCAAGATTTTGGAAATTGAAAAAACGTAAAATCGGTAAATTGGCAATTAAAAAATGTGAAAATCGGTAAAATTTTAAAATTGATAAAACGTAAAATCGTCAAAATTTTGAAAATTGAAAAAAGTAAAAATCGGCCAAATTTTGAAAATAGATAAAAATGTAAAATCGGTAAAATTTTAGAAATTGAAAAAATGTAAAATCGGCAAAATTTTGAAAAAAAAAAATTGAAAAAATTGAAATTGAAATTGAAAAGTCGTAAAATCGGTAAAGTTTTGGCAATTGAAAAAATGCAAAATCGGCAAAATTTTAAAAATTGATAAAACGTAAAATCAGCAAAATTTTGGAAATTTAAAAATGTAAAATCGGTAAAATTTTAGAAATTGAAAAAAATGTAAAATTGGTTCAATTTTAGAAATTTAAAAATTTAGGAATCGGCAAGATTTTGGAAATTTAAAAATGTAAAATCGGTATAATTTTGGAAATTGAAAAATGTAAAATCGTTAAAATTTTTGAAATTGAAAAAACCTAAAAATCGGCAGGATTTTGAAAATTTAAAAATCTAAAATTGGCAAAAATTTGGAAATTGAAAAATGTAAAATCGGTAAAATATTGGAAATTAAAAAATGTAAAAAAGTGCTACAATTTGGGAAATTTAAAAATGTAAGAGTCGGCAAAATTTTCAATATTAAAAATTTGTAAAATCGGCAAAATTTTAAAAATTTTAAAAATGTAAAAAACGGCAAAATTTTAGAAATTAAAAAATGTAGAATCGGCAAAATTTGGAACATGAAAAATTAAAAATCAGCAACATTTTGGAAATTAAAAAAATGTAAAATTGGTAAAATTTTAGAAATTGAAACAATGTAAAAATCGGTTCAATTTTAGAAATTTACAAAATGTAAAGATCGGCAAGATTTTTGTAAATTGAAAAAATGTAAAAATCGCCAAAAATTTTGAGATTGAAAAAAATGTAAAATCGGTAAAATTTTGGAAATTAAATGAATTTAAAAAATTTTCGATATTAAAAATTTGTAAAATCGGCAAAATTTTAAAAACTTTAAAAAATGTAAAAACAGCAAAATTTTAGAAATTAAAATGTAAGAATCGGCAATAATTTGGAACATGATAACATTAAAAAATCAGCAAAATTTTAAAATTTGAAAAAAACGTAAAATCGGTCAAATTTTAGAAATTTAAAATTGTAAAATCGGCAAAATTTTAAAAATTGAAAACGTAAAGATCGGTCAAATTTTGGAAATTGAAAAAAAAATGTAAAATCGGCAAAATTTTGAAAATTGATAAAAAGCAAAATCGTCAAAATTGTGAAAATTGAAAAAAGTAAAATCGGCAAAATTTTGGAAATTGAAAAAATGTACAAATCGGTAAAATTTTAGAAATTGAAAAAAAAATGTAAAATCGGCAAAATTTTGCAAATTGACAAAATGTAAATATCGGTAACATTTTGAAAATTGAAAAACGTAAAATCGTCAAAATTGTAAAATTGTAAAATTGTCAAAATTTAAAAAATTAAAAAAATGTAAAATCGGCAAAATTTTAAAAATTGATAAAACGTAAAAGTCGTCAAATATTTGAAAATTGAAAAAATTTAAAAATCGGTAAAATTTTGGAAATTAAAAAATGTAAAATTGGCAAAATTTTAAAAATTGAAAAAAACGAAAAATCGGTCAAAATTTGGAAATTGAAAAAGGTAAAATCGGCAAAATTTTAAAATTGAAAAACGTAAAACTCGTCAAAATAGTGAAAATTGCGTAAAAATCGGCAAAATTTTGAAATTGAAAAAATGTAAAATCGGTAAAATTTTAGAAATTGAAAAAAATGTAAAATCGGCAAAATTTTGCAAATTGAAAAAATGTAAAATCGGTAAAATTTAAAACTGAAAAATGTAAAATCGGTAAAATTTTAAAATTGAAAAAAACGTAAAATCGGTCAAATTTTGAAATTTAAAAATGTAAAAATCGGCAAAATTTTAAAATTGAAAAACGTAAAATCGGACAAATTTTGGAAATTGAAAAAATGTAAAATCGGCACAAATTTAAAAAAAATGAAAAACGTAAAATCGGTTAAATTTTTAGAAGTTGAAAAAATGTAAAAATCGGCAAAATTTTGAAAATTGATAAAACGTAAAATTGTCAAAATTTTGAAATTGAAAAGTAAAATCGCCAAATTTTTTGGAAATTGATAAAAATGTAAAATCGGTAAAATTTTAAAATTTAAAAAAATGTAAAATCGGCAAAATTTTAAAAAATTGAAAAACGTAAAAATCGGTCAAATTTTGGAAATTGAGAAAATGTAAAATTGGCAATTGATAAAACGTAAAATCGGCAAGATTTTGGAAATTGAAAACGTAAAATCGGTAAAAGTTTTGGCAATTAAAAACCTAAAATCGGCAAGATTTTGGAAATTCTAAAATACTAAAATCGGTAAAATGTTGAAAATTGAAAAAATGTAAAATTAGAAAAGAATTTGGAAATTAAAAATGTCAAAATCGGCAAAATTTTAAACATTAAAGAAAAACGTAAAAATCGGTCAAATTTTGAAATTTTAAAAATGTAAAATCGGCAAAATTTTAAAAATTGAAAAACGTAAAATCTGGTTAAATTTTGGAAATTGAAAAAATGTAAAATCGGAATAATTTTGAAAATTTATAAAACGTAAAATCGTCAAAATTTTTGAAAATTGAAAAAAAAATGTAAATATCGGTAAAATTTTGGAAATTAAACAAATGTAAAATCGGCAAAATTTTAAAAATTGAGAAAACGTAAAAATCGGTCAAATTTTGGAAATTGAAAAAAATGTAAAATCGGCAAAATTTTAAAATTGAAAAAACCAAAAATTGTCAAAATTTTGAAAATTGAAAAAAGCAAATATCGGCAAAAATTTGGAAATTGATAAAAATGTAAAATCGGTAAAATTTTAGAAATTGAAAAAAAAAGGTAAAATCGGTAAAATTTTAGAAATTGAAAAAATGTAAATATCGGTAAAATTTTAGAAATTCAAAAATCTAAAATCGGCAGGATTTTAGAAAATTTAAAAATTTAAAATCGGCAAAATTTGGAATTGAAAAAATAAAATCGGTAAAATTTTGGAAATTAAAAAATGTAAGAATCGGCAAAATTTTCGATATTAAAAAATTTGTAAAATCGGCAAAATTTAAAAAATTAAAAAATATAAAAAACGTCAAAATTTTAGAAATTAAAAAAATGTAGAATCGGCTATAATTTGGAACATGAAAAATTAAAAATCAGCAAAATTTTATAAATTAAAATAAAACGTAAAATCGGTTAAATTATGGGAAATTTAAAAAATGTAAAATCGGCAAAATTTTAAAATTGAAAAAACGTAAAAATCGGTCAAATTTTGGAAATTAAAAATTTAAAATCGGCAAATTTTGAAAATTAAAAAAATGTAAAAGTCGGCAAAATGTTAAAAATTGAAAAACGTAAAAATCGGTCAAATTTTGGAAATTGAATTTATGTAAAATCGGCAAAAATTTAAAAATTGAAAAAACGTAAAAATCGGTTAAATTTTAGAAATTGAAAAATGTAATAATCGGCAAAATTTTGAAAATTGATAAAACGTAAAAATTGTAAAATTTTGAAAATTTAAAAAGTAAAGTCGGCAAATTTTTGAAATTGATAAAAATGTAAAATCGGTAAAATTTTAGAAATTTAAAAAATGTAAAATCGGCAAAATTTTAAAATTGACAAAACGTATAAATCGTCAAAATGTTGAAAACTGAATAAAAGTAAAATCTGCAAAATTTTGAAAATTGAAAAAAATGTAAAATCGGCAAAATTTTAAAAATTGAAAAAAACGTAAAAATCGGTCAAATTTGGAATTTGAAAAAATGTAAAATTGGCAATTGAAAAAACGTAAAATCGGCAAGATTTTGGAAATTGAAAATAAAATCGGTAAAAGTTTTGGCAATTAAAACTTAAAATCGGCAAATTTTGGAAATTCTAAAATGCTAAAATCGGTAAAATTTTGAAAATTGAAAAAATGTAAAATTAGAAAAATTTGGAAATTAAAAAATGTCAAAATCGGCAAAATTTTAAACATTAAAGAAAAACGTAAAATCGGTCAAATTTTGGAAATTTCAAAAATGTAAAATCGGCAAAATTTTAAAATTGAAAAACGTAAAATTCAGTCAAATTTTGAAATTGAAAAAATGTAAAATCGGAAAAATTTTGAAAATTTATAAAACGTAAAAATCGTCAAAATTTTGAAAATTGAAAAAAATGTAAGTATCGGTAAAATTTCGAAATTAAACAAATGTAAAAAATCGGCAAAATTTTAAAAATTAAGAAAACGTAAAAATCGGTCAAATTTTTGGAAATTGAAAAAATGTAAAATCGGCAAAATTTTAAAATTGAAAAAATCCAAAATTGTCAAAATTTTTGAAAATTAAAAAAGTAAATATCGGAAAAATTTGGAAATTGAAAAAATGTAAAATCGGTAAAATTTTAGAAATTGAAAAAATGTAAAAATCGGAAAAATTTTAGAAATTGAAAAAAATGTAAAATCGGTAAAATTTTAGAAATTTAAAAACCTAAAATCGGCATGATTTTGAAAATTTAAAAATTTAAAATCGGCAAAAATTTGGATATTGAAAAAATGTAAAATCGGTAAAATTTTAAAAATTAAAAAAATGTAAAAATTGGCAACAATTTGGGGAAATTAAAAAATGTAAGAATCGGCAAAATTTTCGATATTAAAAATTTGTAAAATCGGCAAAATTTAAAAATTTAAAAAAATGTAAAAACGGCAAAATTTTAGAAATTAAAAAATGTAAGAATCGGCTATAATTTGAAACATGAAAAATTAAAAATCAGCAAAATTTTAAAATTAAAAGCGTAAAAATCGGTCAAATTTTGGAAATTTAAAAAATGTAAAATCGGCAAAATTTTAAAATTGAAAAACGTAAAATCGGTCAAATTTTAAAAATTAAAAATTTAAAATCGGCAAAATTTTGAAAATTGCTAAAACGTTAAAATCGTCAAAATTGTGAAAATTAAAAAAAAATAAAAAATCGGCAAAATTTTGGAAATTGAAAAAATGTAAAATCGGTAAAATTTTAAAAATTGAAAAAAAAAAAATGTAAAATCGTCAAAATTTTGCAAATTCAAAAAATGTAAAATCGGTAAAATTTTGAAAATTGATAAAACGTAAAAATTGTCAAAATTTTGAAAATTGAAAAAGTAAAAGTCGGCAAATTTTGGAAATTGATAAAAATGTAAAATCGGTAAAATTTTAGAAATTTAAAAAAATGTAAAATCGGCAAAATTTTGCAAATTGAAAAAACGTAAAAATCGCCAAGATTTTGAAATTGAAAAACGTAAAATCGGTAAAAGTTTTGGCAATTAAAAAAATGTAAAATGGAAATTGAAAAAAAATGTAAAAATAGGCAAAATTTTAAAAATTGAAAAATGTAAAAATCGGTTCAATTTTAAAAAGTTAAAAAATTGAAATAATCGGCAAGATTTTGGAAATTTAAAATGTAAAATCACCAAAATTTTCGATATTAAAAATTTGTAAAATCGGCAAAATTTTAAAAATTAAAAAAAATGTAAAAACGGCAAAATTTTAGAAATTTGAATAAATGTAAAATCGGCAAGAATTTGGAACATGAAAAAATTAAAATCAGCAAAATTTTGAAATTGAAAAAATGTAAGAATCGGTAAAATTTTGAAATATAAAAATTTAAAAATCGGCAGTTTTGAAAATTGAAAAAATTGTAAAAATTGAAAATATTTATAAATTAAAAGTAAAAATCGGTCAAATTTTGAAAATTGAAAAATTTAAAAATTGGCAAAATTTTAAAAATTGAAAACATGAGAAAAATCGGCAAGATTTTGTAAATTGAAAATATGTAAAA